>NW_017189532.1:0-87492 GCF_001704415.2 Capra hircus | reverse complement strand
TTTCAGACAACTTTAATTATGGTAATTTTTACTACACCAAACTTTTAACTTTATATATGTCATATGTACCATTTTTGCTTTATGATCTGATTTCCCCACCATACTTGGAAAATGTCTTCCACAAAACATGATCATATATTTATTCCTGTTTACTTTTTACATATGTAAATCTTTGATCCATTTGAAATTTATTTTTACGTAAGAAGTAAGACAGAGATACAGAAACTATCATTTATTGATGGCTTACTGTGTGCAGGCACATTCATTATTTCATTATGATGTAAGTATTACTTCTCCCATTAAAGAGATGATAAAACTAATGCTCGGAGAGGTTAAGTAACTTGCAAAAGTCACACAGCTGGATAACAGCAGAGCAGGGATTTGAACTCAGCATTGTTGTTCAGTCACTAAGTCGTGTTCTACTCTTTGTGACAACATTAACTGCATCAAGCCAGGCTTTTCTGCCCTTCACGATCTCCTGCATTTGCTCAAATTCATGTCCATTGAGTTGGTGATACTATTTAACCATCTTATCCTCTGCTTCCCCCTTCTCATTTTGCCTTCAAACTTTCCCAGCATCAGGATCTTTTTCAGTGAGTTGGCTCTTCACATCAGGTGGCCAAAGGATTGGAGCTTCAGCTTCAGCATCAGTCCTTCCAATTGAATATTCAGGGATGATTTCATTTAGGACTGACCGGTTTGATCTCCTTGTTGCTGAAAGGACTCTCAAGAGTGTTCTCAAGAACCACAATTTGAAAGCATCAATTCTTCAGCACTCAGTGTTCTTATGGTCTAAGTCTCACATCCATGCATTACTACTGGAAAAACCATAGCTTTCACTACAGAGAAATTTGTCAGTAAAAGATGCCTCTGTTTTTAAATATGCTGTCTAGGTTTGTCATAGCTTTCCTTCCAAGGAGCAAGTGTCTTAATTTTATGCCTGCAGTCACTGTCGACAGTAATTTTGGAGCCCAAGAAAATAAAATCAATCACTGCTTCCACTTTTCCCCCTTCTATTTGCCATGAAGTGATGGGACTGGATACCATGATCTTAATTTTTAGAATGTTGAGTGTTAAGCCAGCTTTTTCACCCATCTCTTTCACCTTCATCAAGAGGCTCCTTAGTTCCTCTTCACTTTCTGCCATTAGAGTAGTATCATCTGCATATCTGAGATTGTTGATATTTCTCCCAGCAATCTTGATTCTGGCTTGTGATTCATCCAAGCTGGCATTTCACATGAGGTACTCTGCAGATAAGTTAAATAAGTAGGATGACAACATATAGCCTTGATGTACTCCTTTCCCAATTTTGAACCAGTCTGTTGTTTCATGTCCAATTCTAACTGTTACTTCTTGACCTGCATACAGGCTTCTCAAGAAACAGGTAAGGTGGTTTGGTATTCCCATCTTTAAGAATTTTTCACAGTTTGTTGTGATCCATACCAAAAGCTTCATCATTCTTACAAACTGTAGAGCTGCGATGGTAAGTTTCATTGAATACTGAATTTTTTCTGTCTGAAATCTCTAATCTGTTCCATTTCTAGGCCAGCAGCACACTGTATTCATTTCTATTTAGCTTTATAAAAGGTTTTAAAATTTGATAAGGCAATGCTCTTTATTGCTTCCTCTTTTCAGAAGTCAGCTGGCTATTGTAATATATTTACTCTTCCAGGTAAACATTAAATCATTTTCCAAGGTCTGAAAATCCTAGACTTGAAGGTTTATTGAGATTGCATTTAGTTATTCATTATTTAAGAGGGAATTAATATAGCTCAGGTGGCAAAGAATCTGCCTATAATGCAGAAGACATGGGTTTGATTCCTGGGTTGGGAAGATCCCCTGGAGAAGGGAATGGCAACCCACTTCAGTATTCTTGCCTTTAGAATCCCATAGACAGATGAGCCTGCCCA
Organism: Capra hircus; assembly: GCF_001704415.2. NCBI lineage: Eukaryota > Metazoa > Chordata > Mammalia > Artiodactyla > Bovidae > Capra > Capra hircus. The sequence goes on along the minus strand of NW_017189532.1, from coordinate 85,582 downwards.
GCTATAGTCCATAGGGTCACACAGAGTTGGACATGACTGATTGACTAACACTTTCACTTTCAATATATTTACAATCTGATTAAAAAAACACATATCTCCACTTATTCAAGTCTTTTATATGTCCCTTGGCTAAATTTTTCAGTTTATTCTTAGTGGTCCTATTAATATGTTCCATGTTTTGTTAATGTTTTTGATGCTACTGTGAATGGGATCTGATGATGCATGTGTACATATAGAACTCTTTCATCCTTTTAGATTTTACTTGCATATAATCTTTATATATAATTGTAATTAAAAATATAGTAATTTATAGTCTGATTTTATTCAATAGTTTCACTTATTGGTCTAACCTACCTTGTTTAATTTTAAAAGTATTTAACAAAGTATTTTAGAGATACAAAATCATATATTAAAACATATAAATAGATGTGTGTATATATCACATATAAAGGATGTGGGAAAATATAACATGCAAACAAATATTTACAATACCAAAACCTTGCCAATTTTGTCTACTGAAATTGCTAGCTGTATTAGTCACTTTGGGTTGCCATAACAAGTACTATAGGTTGGGTGGCTTAAATAACAGATGTTTATTTTTCAAAATTCTGGATATAGGTAAGTCCAAGATCAAAGTGCTAATGATGTAGATTTCATTCTAAGACCTCTTCTCTCGGCCACCATCTCACTGTGTTCACGTGACCACATGTGCCAAAGAAAGGGCAGCCAAGAGAGCATGAGAGCTCTATGTCTCTTCTTGATAAGGAAAATAATCCTGTCATAGTAGAGTCTCCACCTTATGACCTCATCTGAACTCAATGACATCTTTAAAGCCCTAGGGTTTTTAAAGGACTCAGTTCACTCCAAAGTCAACTATTATACTGAATACCTATATTACTCAGATTAAACTATAACTAGACCCTCCTGGTTTTTCTAGATATACAATCATGAGAAAGTAATGGTAATTTTGTCATTTTATATTATATAGTTATAATTTGGTGATTGAGACAACACTGGTGATTTCTGGGATCACTGTCTTAAACCTGATTATAAAATTAATGGCCATAGTGTTTGACCATGAAATATGACTCTGACTGGTATTTTAGTGAGGCATCTTTTTATTTGTATTTTATTTGTCACATTTTTTTTACCAGTAATAGATGTTGAATTTTGTCATTTTTGACATCTGTCAACATTACCGTATGCTTTTACTATTTTGAAACTCTTATTATTACTGTAAATATCATCAAATTTGAACTCACATCCCTGAAATAAAATTTGCTTTTTAATGATCTCTTATTCTTTCATTATACTCTGTAAATCTATTTATTAATATTGTACTTCAGATGTTCACACCTGCATTCAAAAGTGAAAATTGTCACTGTTTCTATTTTTGAACTCTGTCAGTTTTTGTTATTAAGCTAATCATGCCTCCATAAAATAAACTTCCCTTCTTTCTCTACTTCTGATACAATATAAATAATGTGAGAATTAATTTCTAATTGAATGTCTTTAACAATTTTCCAGTGAAACTCTCTGATCTCAATATATTTAATGACTTTCTCATTTCCTTTCATGAAAAAGGTTTTCCTTAGGTTTGTTTTTCTTACTGAGTCAACTTTAGAAATTAACATTTGCATATAAAACTATTCATTTCACCCATATTTTAAATTTATTAGCAAAACTATACACAATATACAACTTTTAGCTTTTATCTATGGTTATTTCCTCTTTTTATTATTAATGTTATATATTTATTTTACCCTTGTTTATTGTCAAAACCATTGCCTTGTGGTTCATCTCCAAGCAAGCATTCCAGGTCTGCCCATTCCATGCAACAGGTTAGCAGTAGATCTGGAGCAGAAAGGTCCCAGGAGGACCCTGCCACAGAGGGAGCCCAGATCTCAGGCAGCAAGCAGGGCAACCACCTCAATTCCTGTAGCCACAATGCTTGGAGTCCTAGCCCCAAATTAATTCACACCAGAGCCTTGCACTAAATCTGAAACAAACACAACAGAGAAAGGGAAGCAACATCAGGCTGCCTCTGAGAGAAACCACAGACACCTACATAGGTTTTCTATGATCACATGGGCGGGCCTCAACTTACTTCAGCAATCACCTCCTTTGGAGAAAGGTATACATGTTCCAGGGCAATGGAGTCTCATCACACTTGACCCCCAGGGCTTCTACTACAAAACTGGGGAGCAGACTCAGTCCCTGACAGGGTGCCATGAAGCAAAGAGAAAGCCCTGCCAGACATCCACCACAGGCACTATATACTACAAAAACACTCTCCATCAACAGCCAACATATCCTGAGGAAAGCAAAAAATGAAAGAATTCAGCAATGCTAAACCTACTTTAAAATAAATGTTCATCTCCAACATAAATCACAGCAGGATCCTCTATGATCCACCTCCCAGAATTCTGGAAATAAAAGCAAAAATAAACAAATGGGATCTAATTAAAATTAAAAGCTTCTGCACAACAAAGGAAAATATAAGCAAGGTGAAAAGACAGCCTTCTGAATGGGAGAAAATAATAGCAAATGAAACAACTGACAAACAACTAATCTCAAAAATATACAAGCAACTTCTGCAACTCAATTCCAGAAAAATAAATGACCCAATCAAAAAATGGGCCAAAGAACTAAATAGACATTTCTCCAAAGAAGACATACGGATAGCTAACAAACACATGAAAAGATGCTCAACATCACTCATTATCAGAGAAATGCAAATCAAAACCACAATGAGGTACCACTTCACACCAGTCAGAATGGCTGCAATCCAAAAATCTGCAAGCAATAAATGCTGGAGAGGGTGTGGAGAAAAGGGAACCCTCCTACACTGTTGGTGGGAATGCAAACTAGTACAACCACTATGGAAAACAGTGTGGGGATTCCTTAAAAAATTGCAAATAGAACTGCCTTATGACCCAGCAATCCCACTGCTGGGCATACACACCAAGGAAACCAGAATTGAAAGAGACACATGTACCCCAATGTTCATTGCAGCACTGTTTATAATAGCCAGGACATGGAAACAACCTAGATGTCCATCAGCAGATGAATGGATAAGAAAGCTGTGGTACGTATACACAATGGAGTATTACTCAGCCGTTAAAAAGAATTCATTTGAATCAGTTCTGATGAGATGGATGAAACTGGAGCCGATTATACAGAGTGAAGTAAGCCAGAAAGAAAAACACCAATACAGTATACTAACACATATATATGGAATTTAGAAAGATGGCAATGATGACCCTGTATGCAAGACAGCAAAAAAGACACAGATGTGTATAGCGGACTTTTGGACTCAGAGGGAGAGGGAGAGGGTGGGATGATTTGGGAGAATGGCATTGAAACATGTATACTATCATGTAAGAATCGAATTGCCAGTCTATGTCCGATGCAGGATACAGCATGCTTGGGGCTGGTGCACGGGGATGCTGTGGGGAGGGAGGTGGAAGGGGGGTTCATGTTTGGGATCGCATGTACACCCGTGGTGGATTCATGTCAATGTATGGCAAAACCAACACAGTATTGTAAAGTAAAATAAAGTAAAAATAAAATTTTAATAAAAAAAAATAAATGTTCAAGGGTCTTCTTTAAAGAGAAAAAAATCCATAGGAAATGGAAAATCACAATAGGAAAGGCAAATACAAAAAAAAGTATTGAAGATCACATAAATAAGCCAATACATAGATTAAAAATCAAAAAGTTCTGTAAAAGTGATTATAGCTACAATTAACAGTAAAGAATAAGCATGAAGATGTAAAATAAAACACAAAAATCACAAAATGTAGGTGATGGGAATATAAAAATGTCGATCTTTTAGAATGTGTTTGAATTTGAATGACTATCAGTTAAAAGCAAGGAGATATAGTTATGGGTCAACTTACTAGAACTCCATTGTAATGAAAAAATATATACAATACAGACACACACAAAAAAAGAAAGGAACTCAAGCAGACTACAAAAGAAAATCAAACCACAAAAAAAAAAAGAAAAAAGAACTTAAAACGTCAGGAAAACAAGGATTAAAAGGTGATAAGTACATACCTATCAATAATTAGTTTAAATGGCAATGGACTAAATACTCTGATCAAAAGACAAATAGGCAGATAGGATTTAGGAAAAAAAAACTTACAATTTCTGACTGCAAGAGACTCACTTTAGGATGGAACACACAGAGAATGAAAGTAAGAGGATAGAAAAAGATTTTTTATGCAGACAGCAAGAAAACAGTGGTACCAAGATGCATATCAGACAAAACAGATTTTTCAGAAGGCCATATAAGAAAATAAACAAAGGGAATATATAATGACAAAGAAAGCACTACAAGAAGGGGGTATTATACTCATTAACATATATGTAACCAATATAGGAGCACCAAAATATATTAAACAAACACTGACAGGAAAGGTGAAATTGACAGGACTATAGTAACAGTGAAACTTTAACACCCCACTGACATCAATGGACAGATCATCCAGAGAGAATGATAAAATATACCAGTTGGACTTAATTGATGTCTATAGGACAGTACATCCAAAAAAATACAAAGAATACACATTCTTTTCAAACACACACAGACCATTTTCTAGAACAAGTCACATTCTAGGTCACAAAACAAGCTTCAACAAAATTAAGGAGATAGAAATCATTTGTAGCATCTTTACCGATCACAACAATATGAAACTAGAAATCAAGCACAGAAATAAAAACAGGAAAATAACACGTGAAGACTAAACAACATGCTACTAAAAAACCTTTAAGTCAATGATAAAATCAAAGAAGAAATCGAAAAATATCTTGAGACAAATGAAAACGATAATACAACTTTACAAATCTATGAAATGCAGCAAAAGCAGTTTTAAGAAGAAACTTCATAGTGATACAACCCTTCCTCAAGAAATAAGGAAAATCTAAAACAATTTATCATCTAAAAGAATGAGGAGGGGAAAAAAAGTCAGCAAAATGAAGGAAATAATCAAAACTAGAGTGGGAATAGAGGGCTTCCCTTGTAGCTCAGTTGGTGAAGAATCTACCTGCAATGCAGGAGACTTGGGTTTGATTCCTGGGTTGTGAAAAATCCCTAGAGAAGGAAATGGCAACCCACCCCAGTATTCTTGCCTGGAGAATCCCATGGACAGAGGAGTCTGGCAGGCTCCATGGGGTCACAAGAGTCAGACATGACTTAGTGACTAAACCACCACCAGAGTGACAATAGAAATCAAAACACAATAGAAAAGGCCAATATAAAGAAGAGCAGTCTTTCCTTAAAAGTTAAAATCAACAAGCCTCTAACCAGGCTCACCAAAAAGAGAGATGACCCAAATCAACAAAATAAATGAAAGAGGAGAAACAACAATTGATACCACAGAAATACAAAAAAGAAGAAGAAGAAGAAGAAACAGAAAATTTCAATAGACCAATTACCAGAAGTGAAATAGAATAATCTGTAATTGAAAATCTCTGTATAAACAAAATTCCAGGACTGGATGGCATCACTGGGGAATTCTACCAAATATAAAAAGAACTTATCCTTCTCAAACTATTACAAAAGACTGAAGAGGAGGGAACACACCCAAATTAATTCTATGAATCTACCATCATCCTGATCCAAACCAGACAGTTACTACAAAAGAAAAGGAAAATTACAGGCCAATAACTTTGATGAATATAGATGCAAAAGTCTCAAAAAAATATTAACAAACTGAATCCAACACTACATAAAAATACACTATAGGATCAAGTTGGATTCATCACAGGGTCACAGCATGGTTCAACATATGCAAATCAATATGATACACCATGTTAACAAAATGAAAGACAAAACATGATCATCTCAATAGACACAGAAAAACATTTGACAAAATTCAAGATACATTCATGAAAAAAATTCTCAACAAAGTGGGTATAGAGGGAACATATCTCAACATAATAAAAGGCATCCACCACAAACCCCGTCAACATGATAGTCAATGGTGAAAAGCTGAAAGTCTTCATGCTAAATGCAATAGCAGACAAGGATGCACACTCTCACCACTTCTATTCAACACAGTATTGGAAATCCTAGCCATAGCAATCAGACAAGGGAAATAAATGAAAAGTAACCAAATTGGAAGGGGAAAGGTAAAACTATTACTATTTGCAGATGATATTACTCTAGATAGAGAACAAAAAGACCTCCCTGGTGGCTCAGTGGTAAAGGATCCACCTGCAATAAAGGAGACATGGGTTTGATTCTTGGGTCAGAAGATCCCCTGAAGAAGGAAATGGCAACCCACTCCAGTATTCTTACCAGGGAAATCCCATGGACAGAGGAGCCTGGTGGGCTAGAGTCCATGGGGTCACAAGAATCAGACATGACTTAGCAACTAAACCACAACTACCACAAGAGAACACAATGTGCTTAGTCATCCAGTTGTGTCCAACTCCTTATGACCCCATGGAATATAGCCCGACAGGCTCCTCTGTCCATTGGGATTTTCCAGGCAAGAACACTGGAGTGGGTTGCCATGCCCTCCTCCAGGGGTTTTCCCAACCCAGGGATCAAGCCCAGGTCTCCCACAATGCAGGCAGATTCTTTACCATCTGAGCTTGGGGAAGCCCAAGAATACTGGAATGGGTAGCCTATACATTCTCCAGGGGAACTTCCCAACCCAGGAATCAAACCAGGGTCTCCTGCACTGCAATGGATTATTTACCTCTGAACTAGCAGGGAAAGTCTTCACAAAAGAACTACTAGAACTAATGAATTAACTCAGCAAAATAGCAAGATACCAGATTAATACACAGAAATTGGCTGCATTTCTTAACAATGCATTTCTAACAATGACATATCAGAAGGAGAAAATTTTAAAAATCACATTTAAAATCCCACCCTAAAAAATAAAATACCTAGGAATAAACTTAAGGAGGTGAAAGACCTACACACTGATAAAGTATAAAACACTGATAAAGGAAGCTGAAGATGATTCAAAGAAACAAAAAGACATCTAAGACATCCCACAGTCGAGGATTGGAAGAATTAATCCTGTCAAAAGACTACCAAAAGCAATCTGTAGATATCATGTGATTCCTATTTAAAAAAAAACCAAGATATTTTTCAATAAACTAGAACAAATAATCATAAAATTTATATGGAATTAGAAAAGCCCTAGAATTGCCAAAGCAATCTTGAGGATCAAGACAAAACTGGAGGCAAAACCCTCCCAGACTTCAGACAATACTACAAAACTTCAGCAATCAAAACAGTATGGAACTGGCAAAACAAAACAAAACAAAAAACAGACATATAAATAAATGGAACAGAATAGAGAGCCCAGAAATAAAGCTACACAAGTATGGTCAATTATTCTTTGACAAAGGCAGCAAGAATATACAATGGAGAAAAGACAGTCTCTTCAGTAAGTTTTGCTGGTAAAGCTGGACAGCCACATGTAAATCAGTGAAGTCAGAACACTCCTTTACATCATACACAAAAGTAAACTCAAAATGGCTTAACGTACAATTATGATATAAAATCATGAAATACCCAGAGGATTACATAAGCAAAACATTCTCTGACATAAATCATAGCAATATTTTCTTAGGTCAATCACCAAAGGCAAAGTAAATAAAAGCAAAAATAAACAAATGGCACCTAATCAAACTAAAAGCTTTTGTACACCAAAGGAAGCCATTATCAAAAAGATAACCTAAAGAACTGAAGAAAATACTTCTAAAAGATATAACCTACAAAGGTTTAATTTCTAAAATATATAAACAGCTCATACAATATTGGAAAAAAAAAAAGACTTAAAACGTGGGGACAAGACCTAAGCAAACATTTCTTCAAAGACAATATGCAGATGACCAACAGGCAGATGAAATGTTGCTAATAATCAGATAAATACAAATAAAAAATATAAAAGAATGAGGTATCACTTCACACTTGTCAGAATCAGTCAGTTCAGTTGATCAGTCGTGTCTTGACTCTTTGCGACCCCATGGACTTCAGCACACCAGGCTTCCCTGTCCATCATCAACTCCCAGAGCCTACTCAAACTCATGTCAATCACATTGGTGATGCCATCCAACTGTCTCATCCTCTGTCATCCCCTTCTCCTCCTGCCTTCAATCTTTCCCAACATCAGGGTCTTTTCCAATGAGTTGGTTCTTTGCATCAGATGGCCAAAGTATATGAGTTTCAGCTTCAGCATCAGTCCTTACAATGAATATTCAGGACTGATTTCCTTTAGGGTTGACAGGTTGGATCTCCTTGCAGTCCAAGGGACTCTCAAGAGTCTGCTCCAATACCAGTTTAAAAGCATCAATTCTTCATTTCTCAAGTTTCTTTATAGTCCAATTCTCACATCCATACATGACTACTGGAAAAACCATAGCTTTGAGTAGATGGATCTTTGTTGGTAAAGTAATGTCTCTGCTTTTTAATATTCTGTCTAGGTTGGTCATAGCTTTTCTTCCAAGGAGCAAGTGTCTTTTAATTTCATGGCTGCAGTCACAATCGGCAGTGATTTTCAAACCCCCCAAAGTAAAGTCTGCTACTGCTTCCATTGTTTCCCGATCTATTTGCCATGAAGTGATGGGACCGGATGTCATGATCATAGTTTCCTGAATGTCGAGTGTTAAGCCAACTTTTTCACTCTCCTCTTTCACTTTCATCAAGAGGCTCTTTAGTTCTTTGCTTTCTGCTGGAAGGATGGTGTCATCTGCATATCTGAGGTTATTGATATTTCTCCCAGCAATCTTGATTCCAGCTTGTGCTTCATCTAGGCCAGCATTTCTCATAATGTACATTGCATGTAAGTTAAATAAGCAGGGTGACAATATACAGCCTTGACATAGTCCTTTCCCAATTTGGAACCAGTCTTTATTCCATGTCCAATTAAAACTGTTGCTCCTTGAACTGCATACAGATTTCTCAGGAAGCAGGTCAGGTGGCCTGGTATTCCCATATCTTTCAGAATTTTCCAGTTTATTGTAATCCACATAGTCAAAGGCTTGGGCATAGTCAATAAAGCAGAAATAGATATTTTTCTGGAACTCTCTTCTTTTCCAGTCCCATGGCCACTGCTGAGGTTTCCAAGCCAGCAGTGGCTGGCTTATTGAGTGCAGCACTTTCAAGCATCATCTTTGAGGATTTGAAATAGCTCAACTGGAATTCCATCACTTCCACTAGCTTTGTTCATAGTGATGCTTCCCAAGGCCCACTTGATGTTGCATTCCTCTGATTCTAGCTGAGTGATCACACCATCATGTTTATCTGGGTTATGAAGATCTTTTTTATATAGTTCTTCTGTGTATTCTTGCCACCTCTTCTTAATAACTTCTGCTTCTGTTAGGTCCATACCATTTCTGTCCTTTATTGTGCCCATCTTTGCATGAAATGTTTCCTTGCTGCTGCTGCTGCTAAGTTCCTTCAGTCGTGTTCAACTCTGTGCAACCCCATAGACAGCAGCCCACCAGGCTCCTCCATCCCTGGGATTCTCCAGGCAAGAATCCTGGAGTGGGTTGCCATTTCCTTCTCTGGAAATGTTCCCTTAGTATCTCTAATTTTCTTGAAGACATCTCTAGTCTTTCCCATTCTATTTTTTTCCTATATTTCTTTGCATTGATTGCTGAGCAATCCTTATCTCTCCTTGCTATTCTTTGGAACTCTGCATTCAAATGGGTATACTTTCCTTTTCTCCTTTGCCTTTAGCTTCTCTTCTTTTCTCATCTATTTGTAAGGCCTCCTCAGACAACCATTTTGCCTTTTTGCATTTCTTTTTCTTGGGCATGGTCTTGATTACTGCCTCCTGTACAATGTCACGAACCTCTGTCCATAGTTCTTCAGGCACTCTGTCTATCAGATCTAATCCCTTGAATCTATTTGTCACCTCCACTGTATAATCATAAGGGATTTGATTTAGGTCATACCTAAATGGTCTAGTGGTTTTCCCTACTTTCTTCAATTTAAATCTTAATTTGGCAATAATGAATGACCATCAGCAAAAGCCCACAACAGATAAATGGTGAAAAGAGTGTGGAGAAAAGGGAACTCTCCTACATTGCTGGTAGGAATGCACATTGGTGCAGCCACTGTGAGAAAGGGCTTCGAGGTGGCTCAGTGGTAAAGAATCTGCCTGCAATGCAGGAGATGTGGGTTCTATCCTTGGATCCAGAAGAACCCACTATAGTATTCTTGCTTGGGAAATGCCTGGGACAGAGGGGCCTGGTGGGCTGCAGTCCATGCAGGTGCAAAGAGTCGGACACAGCTTAGCAGCTAAACATCAATAATGGAAAACACTACAGAGGTTCCTTTAAAAATTAAAAATAAAGCTACAATATGAGTCAATAATCCCACTCTTGTGTATATATATCTGGAAAATACAAGAACTCTAATTTGAAAAGATATATATACCATAGTGTTCATAGCAGCAATATTTATAATAGCCAAGACATGGATACAAGTCAAGTACCCAACAACAGACTGTTGAGAAGAGATGATATGCTTATACAATGTAAAATTACTCAGCCATAAACAGAATGAAATATTGTCTTTCACAGCAACTTGGGTAGACCTAGAGAATATTATACTTAATAGGTCATATAGAGAAACAAATACTTAATGATATCACTCATAAGTTGACTTTGAAAATAATACAAATAGTATATATATATATGTATATAAGAATACACACACACATGCACACACATACACACATATATATATATCTGAAACAGACTAACAGATACAGAAACCAAATGTATGCTTACCAAAGTGGAGAGGAAGGGAAAGACAAACTAGGAGTACAGAATTAACAGATACAAACTATGATACATAAAAAACACGAGAAACAAGGTTTTACTGTATAGCAGCAGAAATAATATTTACTATCTTATAATAACCAATAATGGAATATAATTTGAAAAAACACTTTGCTGTACATATGAAACTAATATTGTAAATTAAATATACTTGAATTTATACAAAGAGAAATACTATTGCTTTATTTTTTATATTGTTATCAAATTATTTTAAAATTTCATATCTACTGTTTATCTTTCTGCTTTCAAATTCATTTATTCACTTTTTTTTCTTAACATCTTCCTTCTTTGTGGCCTAGATTTACTTTTTTATTGTCCTTCAACTTTCTTATGTTACAATATTAATTCATTTTTAAGCCCCGGAGATGTTTAGATATTTTACTTGCTTTTCACTACAGCTTTTGCTTATCCCAAATGTTTTAGCATGTAACATTTTCATTCCCCATGAACCTCCCTCCATCAGTATTCTTAAGTATTTTTACTGTATAGCTTTTCTCTTTGAACAACTTTAAGGAAAGAATTTTGTATATGATTATCAACGTTTTCAGGCAATTGGGAGTTCTGCACCTTTATTTAAATTTATTTCTAAGTTTTATTGCTTTGTGGTGCAGAACCTGATTTATGATGTTTGTACTCTGGAGAATTCACTGAGGTTTGCTTTTTGATCTATTCCATTTTTATTTAAATAATGTGATGCCATATCAGTTTTCTATTGCTATGTAACAAATTATCACAAATTCTGTAGCTTCAAACACCCATTTATTCTCTCACAGTTTCCGTACATCAGAAACTAAGCACAGTGTGGCTCAGTTGGTTTTCTGTTTAGGGTCTCACATGGCCCAAATCAAGAAGTTAATCACACCGGGCTCTTACTAGGAGGCTCCTGGAAGAATCTGCTTCTAGGCTTAGATTGTTGGCAGAGTTTCAGTTCCTATTTCCTTATAAACTAGACTATCAGTCTTGTTACATGGCCGTCTCCATCTCTAAACCAATGAATGATGCTCTCAAGTCCTTCTCCTACTTCAAGTCTTTCTAGCTTCTGTTGCATCTTCCTAGCTCGTCTACAAGATCTCTATGACTCCAGCCAGAGAATGTTCTCTGCTTTTAAGGGTTCATTGAATAGGTTAGGCCCACATGGCTAATCCAGGACAATCGATCTATCTTAAGATCTGTCTCTTAAGTTTCTTCTGTAGTCTTTTTTTACTAAGTAATATATAACACAGTAGTCACGGGTTCCAAGAATAAGAGTATAGTTATCTTTGAGGATCATTCTGCCCACTTCAGGTAATTACATTAAAAAAAAGAACTTCCAGGTTTGTAGAATATACAAATGAAAAATGAATAAATTATATCAAACTTATTGTCAGGACAAATATATTCTTATTTCTTATTTACTTCCTCTCTCATGGGTTGATATTTATTGGCAGAAGTGTTTCTCTTTCTACTTTGCTTCATAATTCCAGCAGCTTATAATAGTAGTCATCTCTGAGTCTTTGCAATATTTCAGACACCATTCTAAGTGCTTTATATGTAACCAGACACCAAATCTTTACAATGCCTGTTTTGCAGATGAGCATGTGTTGAACAGAGGTTAAACAATTTGTCTAAGGTCAGACAGCTAATTGATAGTAGAACCAAGATTTAAATCCAGGATGTCTAGTTTCAGAGACCATGCTCTTAACTACTATATGAATCTGCCTTTTGTACATATTTCACATTATAGTATCTTTTGATTAAAGTTGCATGAAGATGTTAACCATCGTTGTGGAATACACCCTTCTCCATTTCAAAGTTACTATTTTTCTCGAGCACAATGTTTGAAATTTGGCTTGAAGAAAAAGCCCAAGCTTGATGCATGATACAGGGTGCTTGGGGCTGGTACACTGGGATGACCCAGAGGGATGGGATGGGGAGGGAGGTGGGAGGGGGGTTCAGGATGGGGAACACATGTACACTCATGGCAGATTCAAGTCAATGTATGGCAAAACCAATACAATATTGTAAAGTAAAAGAAATAAATTAATTAATTAAAAAAGTAGAACCATTGCTTTTGCATTTTGGATTACAAATTAATTCATTCATATAATTATAATTAATTTAGTTATGACTATCAGTTCTCTGTTGGGAGGATTAAATAAACTGAAATAGATCTTGACCTTGAAAACTGACAAGATGATGAGTAAAATCATACAGATACTTATGTTATTATAAGGTAGAACATAATATGCAAAATAAAGAAATGTCAAGGCAATTAGAGAAACGAAAGAAAACTTCTAGCTTTGAAAACCAAGGATGATTCCATGGAGGAGGCAGCGTTTTAAGCAGACCTTGATAAATAGGATTTAGATATACTATGGGAGGAAATAAGGGCATTCCAAGTGGAGATAACAAATGAATATAGGCAGAGAAGTACAGAGAATTTATTTTTAAAATGTGATTAGCTCAGTTTTGCTAAGGCGTAGATTTTGTGAAGATACTCAGAAGCCAAAAAGAAACCTAGATTCAAACTTCTTTGGGGTGAGCCACAAATACACGTGAAGCTTTCCAGGTGGTCTGGTGGTAATGAATTCACCTGCCAATGCAGGAGATGTAAGAGACACAGGTTTAATCCCTGGGTTGGGAAGATCTCCTGGAGTAGGAATCAGTAACCCAGTCCAGTATTCTTGTCTGGAAAACTCCATGGACAAAGGAGCCTGGCAGACAACAGTCCATGGAGTCGCAGAGAGTCAGACTCGACTGAGACTGAAATTGCACAAAAACACACAGTGATACAAGTGTCAGGAGTCTTGATAGGCTTCACACTACAGGCCACTGAGAGAGACTGTCGATATCTATTCAGTGACATAGCATGATCAGATGATTAAGACTGGCAGCAGACTATAGGAAATAGAATACGGAAATAAGAAGATCTTTATTTTGGAGTAAATTGATAAGGGAATGAGCGTCAGAACTGGTGTAGTAGTAGTACAATAGAAGAAAACAATAAGTAAGAGATATTCCGGAGATGCACCATAGGATTTGGCAACTGATGACATGTTAGAAAACAAATGCAAGAAAGAATTATTACGACTGAGCTTATAATCCTGACTCACTGGGAAGATACTGGTACCATTAAACAAGAAGACATTCAAAAGAAAACAGGGGATAACAAGGGTATCATCATTCTGATCTCATTCGCTTTTTTGTTATTGAGCAATATTCATATTAATTGTGAGTATATATTGAGTGCCTATCATTGCCAAACTAAGCAATTTACAAACAGGATGCACTATCTCATTTGGTCCTTATAACAACTCTGTGAAGAAGGAAAGTGTGTCACCAGGATGTGGTTTCTGAAGGAAGCCTCCTTCCACCAAGAACTAAGAAATGGGGGCACTAAAATTGCCCTCTGAGAATTAAACAAAGAGATAAACACCTAATGGATCAGAGAGAATTTACAGTCTTCTAAGGGGTGAGAAACTCCCAAGACATCAAGTGTTTATAAATTGTTGGGATATGTTAACCTATCTAATGGATGACCTTTGATTAAACGAGTTCAGCAGGTGGAAACACTGTAGATAACATTTAGTGGTAGAGAAAAATACTAACATTCTAGGGAAGAAGGAAGTTTGGTCATTGAAATCTGAAAACTCTCATCCAACTGGCAATGGTATTCCTGTAATAAAATGAATAATTTAACCTATTCCATCTTGATACAGTGAACATTCCAATTTCAGTTCAATTAAGTTTCCTTGTCACCATCCCATGCTGACCAAGCAAACTTAAGACTATGACTTTATTGTAATTACTAACAGTTGCTCTCTCTGTCTAGCATCTCTAGCTTTTGATGAAGCACTTTCTCACCCCACATCACCCTACCACACCATTCTCAGTTCATGTGGTTTGGAGGAACTGATTCTAGCTCCTTCTTCCATGAATGGACACCTGACTCATGCCTGGCTATTGAATTCATTTTCTTATCCATGAGGCAGTGAGTGACTGGTTCAGGTATGAGCACGTAATACAAGTTTGATCCACAAAAGCCATGTGGCTAGACTCGGGAAAGAGATATTTTGTTCTGTGATCACTGACTGCATGGAGACTGTGGCCGCTTTTGCTTGCAAGCCAGATGGAGAAAGACAGACTGAGTGCTGAGGATAATATCTGAGGCCCTGGATCCACCTCTAGACTTTTAATTCACATTAAGTCATACATTCACCATTTTAGGCAAAAATATCACCACATCTAGATCTATATTCATATCTGTTAGCCCCTAGATAATTATTCCTAATTTGCAAATGAGAAAACTATGATGAACTAGTGTGTGCTAAGTCGTTTCAGTCGTGTCTGACTCTTTGAGACTCTATGCCAGGCTCCTCTGTCCATGGCATTCTCCAGGCAAGAATACTGAAGTGGATTGCCATTTCCTTCTCCAGGGGATCTTCCCGATCCAGGGATCGAACCCTGGTCTCCAGCACTGCAGGCAGATTCTTTACCATCTGAACCACCAACGAAGCTCCACGATGAATAACTTTTCTATGTATTTTACAAAACTTCTTTAAGATTGTTCATTGTGCAATATTACCAATAGTCCCTTATGTACGGATCCAGACAGTTAATGCCTTGTACAATTTTTAGGATTTTAAAAAAAAGTTTCCTTCTTAAGACAAAGTTGTGTACTTCATTTCACACAATAATCTTTTTGTAATAATGAAATGTAACCCGATTTATTTCAACTTCTCCCTTGTCTCCCAGGATGCTCAGAACCAAATTTCATATTTAGATTGTGGGAGTAATTCATGCAAGAGCTCTGAAACATATCTCTGTCTCTTCTGATGGTTTCTGTGTTTTCCTTTTCAGAATTTCAGTTGCCCTATTTTAAAGATATCTATGCAAGCCTCTTTGAATATTTTTTAAAGTCAATGAAATGATGTATTTATCAAAAGTGAACTCCAGGGTTCTTTTTATCTCTGGGATTCTCAATAACACATTGCAAATGCATGCACAATCTCCTTTTGACCCATAATTCCTTTGACTATGAAAGAACCACAGAATGTTATATGTAAAAGGGACTTTAGAGGTCATCAGTTCTAGATAAATCCTTTTTCTTTGCCTTTGAAGATGAAAATATTTGCTCAAGGCTATATAGCTAGTTACCAGTAGATCAGGGATTATCTGAATACCAATTTCCAATCCACTGTTCTTTTTATCTACTCTATCATTCAAAAGTCAAAAGAAGTTTAATAACCAATCCCAGTCAGAAAACCTATTTCCTCTCTTGAGTTCTTATCAATAAATACTGTTCTCCCTAGCAATGAGGCTCTATTTACTTTCCAAATTGCCTATGACTTGCTTCATGTCTTATATCAGAATATTTTAAACAAAAATTCAATAGTTCAGGCCATCATATTGTACCAGTCTCCTCTTTAAATAACGGGGTTCCTTCTTTTTATTTACATCCCTTTACCCCCAAGGTGAAAATTAATTCATGTTTTTTCAGCTGTCCTTATCTTTCTATTTTAGCAAGCCCCCTGTTGAATCAGAGAGTCTTGTCAAGCGTATTAGTATGCCTCCACCTCTGAGAACTCTGACTACCGCTTAGCCTAATGAGGAATGGGCTGTTTGGTTCTGGAGAATTAACTGGAGTTGGCTGACCTAAATTTCAAAGCTTTATTTCCGGACCTTTTCTCAAAATGAACACACATCTCAAGCCTACAGAGGAAAGGCAGCAATTGAGGGGAAGGAAATGCAACAACCTGCTGTGGAGCTGCTGGCTCTTCGCCACTGTAATCCACCTGTCTGCAACTGCTACAGGACTTCCAAGGCTTCGCTGGTTGTCTTATCCTTGCTACATTCTATAAACTTAAGTCAAATAATAGTTGGAATAATACCATCCACATTTTGATGACAAAGAAACTGAGGCACAGAGCTCAGTTTGAAAAAGACAATCAGCAGAAAAAGACAAAAGGCTTTTGGGTCCACCTTACTTAATACTTACTTAATATTGAGTAAGTATTAAGTAATCTGTAAGCAAGTCTTCTTCTAGCAATACTGGCCATTACTGAGAGCTGGAAGGCAGGATTAGCCCTCAGCAATACAATAATCACTTCTTTCTGGGCTCTTTACTCCCCCCTTTCAGCAGCCCTCACACTGCTCTCAGCCTTCCTTTCATAGAATGCAAGAAAGAAAATATGAGCAGTGTTTACTGGACACTTACCAGAGAGGTATTTTATCATATACATCATTTCATTAATTTGCTCATGAACTTTACCTACTGGGCATGATCTATCTTTCTTCTCAAAGATACAAAAGGATCCTTCTCAGAGAGAATAAGTAAAATGACTGAGAATTATATAGTAAATGGCAGTTTTGGGGTACAAAACCCATGGAATCTGAACTTAAGTCTCTTACTGTTTTCTTTTTATCACCTTACCTTTGTAAATTGCTTTGATGAATTAAAGTTAGGGATTTCAGTGTCCCTATCCCAGAGAAAAATGGTGACGAAAGAATGAGTAAAGTTGAATTTCACTCTAATGAAACAGATTACATACTTTGGAAGAGGAGTTATTCTTTCCCTCTTCAAATAACACACCAATGATTCTGATTATAGGGGACTCTACTCAGTATTCTGTAATAACCTGTATGGGAAAAGAATCTGAAAAAGAATGGAGATATGTATATGTATAACTGAATTACTTTGCTGTACACCAGAAAGTAACATAACATTGTAAATCAACTATACTCTAATACAAAATAAAAAAAATGTTAAAGCTTACTCTGTTGATGCATAAGAAAGGAGCATCTTGGTAAGGATTTTAAATATCAAAACATAGCCAAGAATACATTGCTGAGATTTCTGCCCTTATTGGGCCTTGAATAATAAAATATACTGTGAATGACAGTTTGAGTATTTCAAGCATATCTGTTTCAGGTCTGCCTTTCATCTTCTGAAATGTAGACATATGTGCATGCATGCATGTCTGCAAGTGTGAGCACACACACACATCCCATGATTGTATATACTTTGCAGGTCTGTTAACTATCAGGAATTCAGACACTGGGGCTTAATGCTATGATGCAGGCTATTCAGATGCTTGGCTCTCAATGCTGTGTCAACATCAGTTCAAGGTTGTGGAAGGTAAAAGCAAATGTATGCTGCTTCAGCTGCCAGGAAAATACCAACTATCAACATGCTGATAGGAGGCTCTGCCTACACTGAATACTCCAGCTCCATGTTCAACTGCCTGTTTACTGAATTCTTAATATCTTAACATTCATCCCAATACATTCTAACTCTGAACCTGATCAGTTTCACATATGCAGTTTGAAAAGGAAACATTACAGACTTGAATATATCACACACACAAGGTTTGAGTAGTAACTATTTTCGTTCCATTGTCCCGTAATAGTGCTTATTTTACATTAAGTAATGAACTTTTTTTTTTTTTTTTTTGTAGGATAATCACAGAAGTGAACATTTCCTTGAGAGCAAGACTCACTTTTTTATCTCTAGGTCTTTGGAATGCTGTCAGGTTATCTGGAACATGGGCTTCCCAGGTGGAGGTAGTGGTAAAGAATCAGTTGTCAATGCAGGACATGCAAGAGACATGGGTTTGATCCCTGGGTTGGGAAGATCCCCTGGAGGAGGGCATGGCAACTCACTCCAGTATGCTTGCCTGGAGAACCCCATGGACAAAGGAGCCTGGCAGGCTACAGTCCATAGGGTCGCAGAGTCAGATACAACTGAAGTGACTTAGCACACACTCACACATCTGGAACATAATAGGAGCTCAACTAATATTTGTAGGAAGATAATTAATATGGTGGGATAATATCACAAAACATGTAGAGTGAAACCTTATATGTGGAATAATTTGTCTGTATGTGTAGAATTCTGGTTTAGAACATACACCCGTAACGGATTCATGTTGATGTGTGGCAAAACCAATACAATATTGTAAAGTAATTAGCCTCCAATTAAAATTAATACATTTATATTAAAAAAAGATTTAGAATTCTGTAATGGATGCCTCTGGTGCCCCGTGTCATAGTCTCTTGGCATAGCTGTTATTTCAACTGCTATTGTGGTAGACAGGTCCAAGGGAGTTTAGACAACTTCCTGTTGGCAGCTGTTCCACCTCAAGCCTATAAAGCTTGAGCTCTTTCTGCTTTTTACCCCCAAGGCCTTCTCTCATGCTTCTTAGTCTTCCAATAAATGTAATCTAGAAGTACCATTGAATTAATACTCTCAGTAACAACCTTTAGCCATTGGAGGATGGGAGTCAGTGAATAAATCTTTCAGTATGTTCTCAGGTGAATTATTTTATATACTTCCAGGAAGCCCCGGCAATATTGAGCCCCTGTTACCCAAGTTCTTGTTCAGTCGCTAAGTCGTGTTTAACTCTTTGTGACCCCATGGACTGAGGCACACCAGGGTCCTCTGTCCTCCACTATCTTTTGGACTTTGCTCAAATTCATGTCCATTGAGTCAGTGATGCTATCTAGCCATCTAATCGTCTGTCGCCCTCTTTTCCTTTTGCCTTCAATCTTTCCTAGCATCACGATCTTTGCCAATGAGTTGGCTCTCTGCATCAGGTGACCAAAGTATTGGAGCTTCAGTATGAGTCCTTCCAGTGAATATTCAGGGTCAATTGACTGGTTTGATCTCCTTGCAGTCCAAAGGACTCTAAAGAGTTTTTTCCAGCACCACAATTCAAAAGCATCAATTCTTTGGTGCTCAGCCTTCTTTATGGTCCTACTGTTACCCATGTGGTGGTGGTGGTTTAGTTGCTAAGTGGTGTCCAACTTTTGCGCCTTCATGAACTGTAACCTGCCAGGCTCCTCTGTCCATGGGTATTGACTTAAAAATGCACTCCTGTATCAGCTTTTCCTTATTTCCTGAATTAGTCTCCCTACCCTCCCACTTTGCTTTCAGGGATCATGTCCAAATAAACTACCTTGATCCAAGCCTTTGTCACAGACTCTGCTTTCAGGGGACCTAAATTAAGACAAGTTCATATAGATCACAGCTGAAATTATGGTTCCACCACTTGTTAGCTATGTGAACTTGGACAATTTACTGAAATTCTCTGAGTGTCAGTTTCTTTAACTGTTAATGGGCATAATAATAGAGCCTAATTCACATGGCTGTTGAAAATATTAGATACAATAATGTATGTAAAATGCTTAGCATGCTGCCTAGCCTATAATAAGATATCAAAAAGAATGGTGATTTTAAATACAGCTATGCATCTAAGTTGTCAATCAGTGATAGTCACATAGGACTCGCATAACAAGCTTTTATCTAGCCTAGGCTGCATGATATGCCCATTCCTCCACATTCCTCCAACCCTGCCACCCTAAAAGTGCCTAGCACAAAAGATAATTTGGCACGTATGTAAGTGTTTTTTCTAAACCTGACAAGGATGCCTAGTGAACATATAGTCAACAGCAGAGCATGACATACTGAAATCTGACTGGAAGTCAGCTGCCACACTGATTATGATAGCATCCATGCAGGGAATCATGTTGAATGGTAACAATTTCCTACATCACACTGGTTAGGAAGGCTCCTCAAGTGTTAAGACTGGTATATCTAGCCTATGAGCAGTGAACCATAATGTGCAACTCTTTCATTCAGACACATTGTCACTGAACAACACACAAGTGGCAGGCATCAAAAACTTAAGAGTGAGTCCTGAGGAATTCCCTGGTGGAGCAGTGATTAGGACTCTGTGCTCTCACTGCTGAAGACCCAGGTTCAATCCCTGGTTGGGGAAATAAGATCCCACAAGTTACACAGCCAAAAAAAAAGAAGCCAGAAAGAGTGAACTCTCACCACACTCTCTTCCCATGGGAGATATTGTTGTGATTCTGCAATGTGAGTTAAAAAAATAACTTATTGACTCATTGAACAAACTGAGATAAGAACACTAAAGTTTAGAATCAGAAAAAATTAGCAAAGTTGATGACATAGCATTTGAACAATCTACAGAAAACCACAGGTGTTCACAAAGGCAACAGCAGCTTCATGAAAACACAAGTGGGACCAGATGCAGATTAAGGCAGCACATCCCAACAATCTTCACATGATAGCACACGTAAGAATGCTAACATCTGTATGGCACACTGGGGGTAATGAATGAGATTGATCTTTCCTTCCTCTTACCCAGGAAAGAAAATGAAAAGTGTTAGTTGCTCAGTCTTTTCTGACACTTTGTGACCCCATGGATTGTAGCTCCAGGCTCCTCTGTCCATGGGATTCTCCAGGCAAGAAAACTGAAGTGGGCTGCCATTTCCTTCTCTAGGGGATCTTCCCAACCCAGGGATTGAATCTGAGTCTCCTGCATTGTAGTCAGCTTCCTTACTGTCTGAGCCACCAAGGGAAGCCGCTTCCCATGAAGTCCCCCGTTGAAAAAATATAATCAAAGCAAAACAGTGAAATGAAACTCACTAAATCCTTAAACACTTTCCTCTCTTCTACATATACTTCCTTAAATTTGACAAGAGCAATCCTATTTCCCTATTTATGCATGACCAGAACATAAGCATACTTACAAACACATTCATAGGAATCCTTTTCATTGGAGATGTTTTACCACATTTTTGAAGAGGCACATATAGGGGTGAAAAAGAGGTTTACCTCCAATCTCAGAAAGAGAAGGTCAGCTCCAATGTATGTGGTAGGCAGTATAATGGCCTCCCAAAGATGGCCAGGATCTAATCCCCAGAATCAGTGACTGTCAATTACATGGCAGAGGAGAATTAAGGTATCAGATGGAATTAGGGTCACTAATCACCTGCTACTCTTGAAAAACAGATTATTCTGGATTATCTGAATGGGCCCAACATAATTATAGGGGATCTTCCCAACCCAGGAATTGAACCCGGGTCTCCTGCATTGCAGGCAGACTCCTTACCATCTGAAACACCAGGGAATCCTGCAACAACATAATTATAAAGATCCTTAAATGTGAAAGAGGAGGCTATCCTGGAGGTCCAGTGGTTAAGAATCCACCTGACAATGCAGGAGACACAGGTTTGATCCTTGGTGTGCGAAGATTCCACATGCCATGAAGCAACTAAGCCCATGTGCTACAACTACCGACTTCAAGTTCTAGAGCCCGGGAACCACAGCTACAGAAGTCACATGCCCTAGAACCTGTGCTGCATGACAAGAGAAGCCACTGCAATGAGAAGCCTGCACACTGCAACTAGAAAAAGCCCACATGCAGAAATGAAGACCCAGCACAGTAAAATAATAATGATAATAGTAAATTAATTAAGAGATTGTTTCTTTTCTTTTTTTTACTTTATTTTACTTTACAATACTGTATTGGTTTTGCCATACATCAACATGAATCCGCCACAGGTGTACATGAGTTCCCAATCCTGAACCCCCCTCCCACCTGCCTCCCCATACCATCTCTCTGGGTCATCCCAGTGCACCAGCCCCAAGCATCCTGTATCCTGCATAGAACCTAGACTGGTGATTCGTTTCTTACATGATATTATACATCTTTCAATGCCATTCTCCCAAATCATCCCACCCTCTCCCTCTCTCACAGAGTCCAAAAGACTGTTCTATACATCTGTGTCTCTTTTGCTGTCTCGCATACAGGGTTATTGTTACCATCTTTCTAAATTCCATATATATGTGTTAGTATACTGTATTGGTGTTTTTCTTTCTGGCTTACTTCACTCTGTACGATCAGCTCCAGTTTCATCCACCTCATTAGAATTGATTCAAACGTAATATTTTTAATGGCTGAGTAATACTCCATTGTGTTTCATTTTTAAAAGTTTGAAAGAGAAAGGCAGAAGAGTCAGTGGTAGAGTCACACAATGTGAGAAAGCCTTGACTAGTGATTGCTGACTTTGAGAAAGAAAGGAGCCTTGGAGCTAAGAAATGCAGGAGCTTTCAGAAACTAGAAAAGACAACAAAGGATGCTTCCTTCAGTCAGTTCAGTTCAGTCGCTCGGTTGTGTCCGACTCTTGGTGAACCCATGGACTGCAGCATGCCAGGCTTCCCTGTCCATCACTAACTTCTGGAGCTTGCTCAAACTCATGTCCATCCAGTCAGCTCCCTCAGTTCAGTTCAGTTCAGTCGCTCAGTCGTGTCCAACTCTTTGCGACCCCATGAATCGCAGCACACCAGGCCTCCCTGTCCATCACCATCTCCTGGAGTTCACTCAGACTCACGTCCATCGAGTCCATGATGCCATCCAGCCATCTCATCCTCTGTCGTCCCCTTCTCCTCCTGCCCCCAATCCCTCCCAGCATCAGAGTCTTTTCCAATGAGTCAACTCTTCTCTTGAGGTGGCCAAAGTACTGGAGCTTCAGCTTCACCATCATTCCCTCCAAAGAAATCCCAGGGTTGATCTCCTTCAGAATGGACTGGTTGGATCTCCTTGCAGTCCAAGGGACTCTCAAGAGTCTTCTCCAACACCACAGTTCAAAAGCATCAATTCTTCGGCGCTCAGCCTTCTTCACAGTCCAACTCTCACATCCATACATGACCACAGGAAAAACCATAGCCTTGACTAGGCGGACCTTAGTCGGCAAAGTAATGTCTCTGCTTTTGAATATACTATCTAGGTTGATCCCTAGAGCCTCCAAAAAGAAATAAGACCAGCTCACACCTTAATTTTAGCCAAGTGACAGCCACTTCAGACTTCTGACCATCCAGTCTTTAATACAACTTTTGAGCTGTGTTAAGCCACTAAGTTTGTGGTAACTTGTTACAGCAGCAATAGAAAACTAATAAAAGACATTTCACCAAAAAAAGGCACAGGCATAAAATATTTCACTCTTTAATAGTAAGTGAAGGAGACATATTTTGTGATGACTTTCTAGTTATTGCCAGCCAACAGACTAACATGTTTCCAAGTAGAGGTCCTCGCAGGGCTTTACAATAACATTTAGATCATGCTATCAGAGAGATAGCAAAGACCTTACACAAAAATATTTTTAACAGCTTGTCACATTGCTTAATATTACCTATGTAAAGTTTTTCAAGAAGAGGATAGCCTGTACTCAAATACACAAACAGGTCATCTGAAAAAATACAAATTAACTCCGTACTTCTCAAATTCTAGGTGTTAGGAAAACCACACACAAAGAAAGAAAGTGTTAGTCACTCAGTCATGTCTGACTCTTTGTGACCCCATGGACTGTAGCCTGCCAAGCTCCTCTGTCCATGGAATTCTCTAGGCAAGAATACTGAGTAGATTGCCATTTCTTCTCCAGGGGATCTTTCCAACCTAGGGACTGAACCCAGGTCTACCGCAATGTGGGTAGACTCTTTACCATCTGAGCCACCAGGCAAGACCAGAATACAAACACACTACATCTTTCTAGAGTGTCCATTTTACTTTAAGACTGGGGAAGAGACAAGAGCGTCATTCTTCTACTAAAACACTCTTAAGTAGATTTAGAAATAAATTAGATTTTTGCATAAGTTTTAGACAAAACAAGCAATATTTCACATATGAAACTATTATTTTTAAGAAAAGTTCCAACTGACTCCCTGGTGTGTGAGTTCACTTTTCCTGCAGACAACTTTGAGCAGTATTGAGTTTAATCATTATCTATTTTCAGTTTTTCTCAGGTGTGTATATTTGATGATGCAAGTTAGACTGCAAGTTTCTAAGAGCAGGGGCTGTGTCTTCCGTTTCTTTTGTATTTCCACTAGAGTTCCTTATGTGAAAGCTCCAGGTCAAAGTTGCTTTTTGAACTATCAATTTGTCTCAATAAATCCAGCTTTTCCAGGTGCGATCTCCTCCTAAACAACAATACACAAGCAGATTTAATCATGTTTATTTCGTTATAAGTAATGAAACACACATACTGCAGGATGCATGGATATTTATGCACTGTCACTGCCTTATGCAAAATCGGCTTCCAGCAGATATTAGCTAACTTGCTGCCCTGACACAGAGTGGGACAGGAAAGCACACGTCATGACAGGATGTTCCACAAGACACTATGACAGTTTCCCAAAGAACAGGAAATTTGTTCTTTGCGTCTCCTTCTGCTTCCTGTCTCTCCTTATTCCAGAATGGTTTCAGAATTCAAAGGGAAATGCAAAAATAATCAGCAAGTATTTGAAACAGTATTGGATCCCTCTAATCTGTTAACAGTGAAAGGTTTTCCATTTGTTAGCATGTTGCAATTTTCATATCCTGTACCTTACCTTGCATTTTTACTGAATGCTGCTGACACAGCCTCTCAGAAGAATGAAACTTAATTACTTCCCCTGCTACCTAGTCAGAAAGGCTTACCTTTTCTGAGGTTTACAACAGGAAGCCCAACAAACACCTGGTGGAAAAGTAGCACATCAGTCAATCAACTGGTTGTTCAGCCAATAGGATGCACAAACACATATGTATGTGTGTACATTTGTATCTGTATATGGATAAGATACATATACATATATGTATAAACTATATTATTATATATACTAAATATTTGATGGAATTGGCATCATGGAAGCACAGCCTTAAACCCTACTTTGGTAGGCTAGGGTGGTTAGGTCTCAATGAAGTTGGGAAATATGCAACTTGTCCTCCTGCTTCCCATCTATCTTTTAGTGCTTCATTGACTAGTTGTGCTTTTGTATTCAGCTCCTTATTAATCCTAGTCTTCTCATCCCCTATGTCTTCTCATGCCTCCTCATCTCCTAGCCTATACTTCCAATTGCAAATAGGGTTCTCTGACAAGCAAACTCTGAGATTAGGATGCAGGAAGTATACAGGAGAACACTCTTTGAATGAATACCTATGGAAGGAAGGAAATAAAACGAAGCAGGATTAGACACAGAAAAGTTCAGTTCAGTTCAGTTCAGTTCAGTCGCTCAGTCATGTCCGATTCTTTGCGGCTGCCAAAGAAGTGGCACTTGTGGTAAAGAACCCACCTGCCAATGCAGAAGACATAATGAAATTCAGGTTCGATCCCTGGGTGGGGAAGATCCCCTGGAGGAGGAAATGGCAACCCACTCCAGTATTCTTGCCTGGGAAATCCCATGGAAAAAGAAGCCTGAAGGGCTACAGTCTGTAGGATCGCAAAGAATTGAACACAACTGAAGAGACTTAGCATGCATAACGCCAACAAAAATCTCAAAGAAGCCCACCAAGATGGGCTTTCAGAGTCAGCCCAGAGTGGTGGGGTACAAGCCTTGATAACTGGTCAGCCTTTAGTAGGAGCTGCCCCTGGAATGAGGCATTTTTCTTCCCTCCTCCTTCATCCCTGAGGAGGTTCTGAAAGGTACAGCACATTGTGGACCACATTCTCCAACAGGCACCACATTACTGAACAATTTAATTAAAACAGAGTCTGCTCTATTTCCAGTTTTTTAGAACTGACTTATGACCCAGCAATCCCACTGCTGGGCATACACACCAAGGAAACCAGAATTGAAAGAGACACATGTACCCCAATGTTCATCGCAGCACTGTTTATAATAGCCAGGACATGGAAGCAACCTACATGTCTATCAGCACATGAATAGATAAGAAAGCTGTGGTACATATACACAATGGAGTATTACTCAGCCATTAAAAAGAATACATTTGAATCAGTTCTAATGAGGTGGATGAAACTGGAGCCGATTGTACAGAGTGAAGTAAGCCAGAAAAAAAAAACACTAATACAGTATACTAACACATATATATGGAATTTAGAAAGATGGTAACGATAACCCTGTATGCGAGACAGCAAAAGAGACACAGATGTATAGAACAGTCTTTTGGACTCTGTGACAGAGGGAGAGGGTGGGATGATTTGGGAGAATGGCATTAAAACATATATAATATCATATATGAAACAAGTTGCCAGCCCAGGTTCAATGCATGATACTGGATGCTTGGGGCTGGTGCACTGGGACAACCCAGAGGGATGGTACAGGGAGCGAGGAGGGAGGGGCGTTCAGGATGGGGAACACATGTATACCTGTGTCAGATACATGCTGATGTATGGCAAAACCAACACAATATTGTAAAGTAATTAACCTCCAGTTAAAATAAATAAATTTATTTTTTAAAAAACAGATTCTGTGATAAATATTACCATCACCACAATAAAGTTAAAAACACAAATTTCCTTGGGATGACCCTTAAGCAACACTGGGACATTTTTGGTCCAATGACCAACCATCAGACAAGATGAGTTTTCAGGTCCTTTTAAATTGTTCCATGAAAGTAAATGATCACTTTCTTGAGAGGCCAAGCACTAAAAGTGAGTGAGCTGCTGTGTGGTAGCAGCATGAACTTTGGAATCAGAAGAATTTGGAAGATAATTTTTTCTCTGATTTCCTTAACTGACTTAAGCAAGTTAATTTCTCTGAGCTTCAGTTTTAAAATCTGGCTAACAGTAAACACCTACTTCAAAATGGTTTATGATCACTAAATGAGATGATTCAGATAAATACTTAGTATAGCACTTGGCTGATAAGAAGTATAGCAATGTAGTGAAGAGGTGAACAGATCCAGGGCTGATAAGAAGTATAGCAATGTAGTGAAGAGGTGAACAGATCCAGCTTTGGAGTAAAAAAAAAGTAGAGGATTACCTTCCAGCTTTGTTTCATACTATCTGTGTAAACTTGGGCACAGATTAAGTTACTTAACCTATGTAAGCTTCAGCTTAGCTCTATTTATTATAGTAGGTACTACTATTATTTCCATTTTACCTTAACAAAGCTGGGAGGGAAAGTTCAGGAAAGAAAAAAAATATTTCCAAAGGTAATTTATTGTTAATATCTCTTTGTACCTCACCTTCTTACCCTAGTTCTAGCTCTTGAAATTAGTCAGGAGCAATTTAATCCCTCTAGTCTATAACAGCCCTCTTATCATTACTTTGGCAGCCATATCACACTACTCTCTCTTATTGAACTTAGTCAATTAAAACCCTTTAACCATTCATTTACTCAGCTATTCATCCATCCTTATTTCCCTTCCTTGCTTCCCTCTTTCCATTAATTGATTAATTCATTTATTCACCAAA
Organism: Capra hircus; assembly: GCF_001704415.2. Taxonomy (NCBI): domain Eukaryota; kingdom Metazoa; phylum Chordata; class Mammalia; order Artiodactyla; family Bovidae; genus Capra; species Capra hircus. The sequence goes on along the minus strand of NW_017189532.1, from coordinate 57,784 downwards.
CTGCTTACCAGCCATGAACTAGGTGTTCTCGATAATGCAGGGGGAAAAAAGTGCAACTTCTGTGATCACGCACTTAATATTCCCATCAGGGGAAAATAATAAACAAATGGTCAATAAACTTTGTAAAAACGGTTATAAAACAGAAAAGCTAGCTATGACAGAGAATAAGGGGGGGGGGCTGATTAGATAAAGTTTTCAGGGAAAACCTTTCTGGAGAGAACATTTAGCTGAATCTTTTTTTCCCTATATGCTCAAATTAAAAATAAATTATTTGAAAGCCCAGATCATAAATTCATATTTTTTCATGAAAACTGCTGTGTAAATAGGAGAAAAGAATTTGATTTATAAAAAAAAGATTCACAGAAGGAAGATATTATTCAAAAGATACTTCCCATTGGAAAGTCAAGTATTTCTCCTGCTGTTGTAAGGAAATTAGAATCACTAAGAATAATTAAGCTCTTGAGGAGAAGGGTAAGCTAGAAGGGCAATCAAGTTCTGGAGACAGTGGAACAAAGAAACAGATTGATATTGAACAATGATGGAATTTACATTTGATTTATATTAGCCACAAATGCTCTATATGACCCTATCACAATAAGATAATAACCATAAGTGGCTTTGTGAAGTTCATCAGACTGTCACATTTCCTTGGTCTCTAGCATATCAATCAACCAAAAGAGGTTTTACTTCTCCTAAATCAGTGATAATAGGGAATTTTTTTCACTTCAGCCAAAGTAGAACTGACCTTCTGGGACATTTACTGATTAAAAGATTCTTATCCTAAGACCAAATATGTCTCAATATGTTATACATTATCCTCAACAGACATTAATTAATAAAAAAAGGTCTGAAACAGGGAGAGCTAGTCAAAAGTCATGGATTTGAATAAAAGAGTTTTAATAATAAAATTTGTTGGAGGCTTTCTATCAGTAGAGCTGAAACTCTTTCTCATTTCCCTAAAATCAGAAACCTAGTCATTCTGACATGTGGAAAATATGATCTGTCTTTGCAGAAAGATGTGTACCTGTCTGAATAATGATAAAATTTTGTAATGATACCTCTTAGAAAATTAACATTCTATGTTAATTTGGCTTTTAACCTAATTCTTCTTCACTACTGCTACTGCTAAGTTGCTTCAGTAGTGTCCGAGTCTGTGCGATCCCATAGATGGCAGCCCACCAGGCTCCCCTGTCCCTGGGATTCTCCAGGCAAGAACACTGGAGTGGGTTGCCATTTCCTTCTCCAATGCATGAAAGGGAAAAGTGAAAGTGAAGTCACTCAGTCGTGTCCGACTCCTAGTGACCCCATGGACTGCAGCCCACCAGGCTCCTCCGTCCATGGGATTTTCCAGGCAAGAGTACTGGAGTGGGTGGCCATTGCCTTCTCCGACTTCTTCACTAAGCCTCCACATTAATAAAATAATATTATATTTTGCCTGAACCAATATATAAATTAATTGACTGCTATGGCCCACATAAGGATTCAGTAGATATTCACAGGGCACAGAACAAAGTCTAAAATACAGTACATGTTCAGTAAATTTTATTAATGGTGTTGGCCTAAGAGTCACCTCATGAAAGATCAGAAAAAGTGGAAAAGAGAGGAGATGGCATACATAAGCACCAAAACTTGATAATGAAAACACATTTTTGTACTTCATTTTACATGAATATAATTAAGCTAAATCAAATTAAAATATCATAGCATTCTGTAGTTCAAGAAATAATTTAATATATAAATTTCATTTATTCTTTCTAACAATGTTGCTAAAATTACTGAAGGGAAGTTTTATTATCTCCATTTCACAGATAAGGAAACAAATTCAGAAAGATTAGAATTCCATTAAACCCATAGGTATACAGATGGATAGGTGGATGCATGGGTAAAAGGAATGAAGGAAAAGAGAGAGGAAGACAGATTCACTCCTAAAGGCCACATAAAGTGGAAGAGTTGGAACTCAGCCTTAAAATTATAAATGCCAAACTCAGATCACTTTCTAGTAGAGAAAAGTTTAATATTATTGTGCTCAGTCAGTCGGGTCCGACTCTTTGTAACCCCACGAACTATAGCCTGCCAGACTTCTCTGTCCATGGAATTCTCCAGGCAAGAATACCGCAGTGGTTGCCATTCCCTTCTTAGGGGATTTTCCTGACCCAGAGATCGAACCTGAGTCTTGCGCATTGCAGGCAGACTCTTTACCATTGAGCTACCTACTATTATATTATTGTCAACATTATTACTACTAAATACAGCAAGTTGCCTAACACTAGTAGAGTGCTTGTATTTTTCACATTATAAATATATCTTACTATATGTGTCTCAGAGGAAATTTATAAGCAGTTTAGGTAGATTTAAGCCCAATTCACTAATGAACAGAATAAGCGGCTCATCTAAGGATCCTGAATGTTCAGTTTAACAACTTTCCTATTTGATGTTGGTTATTTAAATTAAAACTAAAGTTCAATTCATTCATTCAACAAATATGCTAGACTGTGTAGTGTTCATAATGAACCTGTGACAGTATAAATAGTAAGTTAAGCTGAACAAGATCCTGCAGAGATATAAAAGCCCTAAATAAGAAGTTTACATTTTATTCTAAGAAGAATGGTTTTAAAGAAAAGCATGCTATGATCTGGCTTACACTGAAGAAAGAGCTTTCTGGATTATAAGCAGAGACAAAATTGCTTAGGAAAACTATTTATAATGTTATTGTAAGACTCTGATGGGCTTCCCAGGTGGCACCCATGGTAAAGAACTCACCTGCCAATACAAGACACATCAGAAACACGGGTTGGATCCCTGAGTCAGGAAGATCCCCTGGAGGAGGGCATGGCAACCCATTCCAGTATTCTTGCCTGGAGAATCTTATGGACAAAGGAGCCTGGCGGGCTATAGTCTATGCATAAAGTCACAAAGCATCAGACATGATTGAGCACACACACATAATGGATCCTATGATGCAATAATCATATCCTCGGACCATCCCCACCAAAACTAAAATATTTATTATCAGTTGCTGAAAGTTGTCTCACTTGTTCTTTCTCCAGACTGTCCTTGACTAAAAACAGGCATCTTACCAAGGCTGCATCCCTTTCCCAGGCAAGCTTATGTGTGTGCTCAGTTGCTCAATTATGTCCAACTCTTTGTGACTCCATGGACTGAGGCCCACAAGGCTCCTAAGTCCATGGGATTCTCTAGGCAAAAATACTGGAATGGGTTGCCATGCCCTCCTCCAGGCCCAGGGATTGAACCTGCATCTCTTGCATCTCCTGCACTTCTTTACCACTAGTGCCAGCTGGGAAGCCCTAGGGTAGCTTGCATCTAGTGAATAATCATTGTGGGGTACAAATATCAGGCCTTTTCCCCCAATGAGATACAACTGAGAAGCATATTTCAACCTCCAGAGATCCCCATAAAATTACCTGAAACCTTCATTGCAAAATGGATGCATTTATCCAAGATTCTAGATTACAGGTGCTGATTTAAAGAACGGTACTTTTGTGTGGTTGGTTGATTGACTGAGTTTTAGCCTACATGAAATAAAGATGCCCAAAATTCCTAGCTGCAATAAAGAAATACATAAAAATTCTTATAGAAATAGGAGCATTGGAATGAAATTGTCATGTGTAACATATTAAACCACACATTAATTCTATCCTACAAGAGGGTCCAAAAGACAATTTATTCATCATGATGTTGAGAAATCCACCAATGAAGGTAGAACCAGCATCTTTGAAAAGCACAATGGCAGGCGTCCTCCCTACATTTAGGATGAAGAGAACAAGTTCTGCCACAAAGCATGATCCTAATTTCAATGGAAATGGTGGCATCTCAAGATGGCAGATGCCAAACAGCACCTTAATAGTTAGGCGCAATATAGACAGAATTAATGCAATGGACAAGGCCGTCTTTCAATCATACTGAAATGACCCTGACGGATCTCTGATACAAGAAAATTGATTATTGAGTGCCCAGGACTGAAACAAATCACAGGCCCATTAGTGTCTTATTTGACTCACAAATCTGAAAAGAATTCTAAATCTTTAAAAGATCCTAACATAAACTATCAAAATAATGAATCACTGTCTCCTCTAAGATCATAAACCTCAAGTTCAGTTCAGTTCAGTCGCTCAGTCGTGTCTGACTCTTTGCGACCCCATGAATTGTAGGACGCCAGGCCTCCCTGTCCATCACCAACTCCCAGAGTCCACCCAAACTCATGTCCATCGAGTCAATGACGCCATCCAGCCATCTCATCCTCTGTTGTCCCCTTCTCCTCCTGCCTCCAATCCCTCCCAGCATCAGTCTTTTCCAATGAGTCAACTCTTCGCATGAGGTGGCCAAAGTACTGGAGCTTCAGCTTTAGCATCAGTCCTTCCAAAGAACACCCAGGACTGATCTCCTTCAGAATGGACTGGTTGGATCTCCTTGCAGTCCAAGGGACTCTCAAGAGTCTTCTCCAACACCACAGTTCAAAAGCATCAATTCTTCGGTGCTCAGCTTTCTTCACAGTCCAACTCTCACATCCATACATGACCACTGGAAAAACCATAGCCTTGATTAGACAGACCTTTATTGGCAAAGTAATGTCTCTGCTTTTCAATATGCTATCTAGGTTGGTCATAACTTTCCTTCCAAGGAGTAAGCGTCTTTTAATTTCATGGCTGCAATCACCATCTGCAGTGATTTTGGAGCCCCCCAAAATAAAGTCTGACACTGTTTCCACTGTTTCCCCATCTATTTCCCATGAAGTGATGGACCCAGATGCCCTGATCTTCGTTTTCTGTATGTTGAGCTTTAAACCAACTTTTTCACTCTCCTCTTTCACTTTCATCAAGAGGCTTTTTAGTTCCTCTTCACTTTCTGCCATAAGGGTGGTGTCATCTGCATATCTCAGGTTATTGATATTTCTCCCAGCAATCTTGATTCCAGCTTGTGCTTCTTCCAGCCCAGCATTTCTCATGATGTACTCTGCATATAAGTTAAATAAGCAGGGTGACAATATACAGCCTTGACGTACTCCTTTTCCTATTTGGAACCAGTCTGTTTCATGTTCAGTTCTAACTGTTGCCTCCTGACTTGCATATAGGTTTCTCAAGAGGCAGGTCAGGTAGTCTGGTATCCCCATCTCTTTCAGAATTTTCCACAGTTTATTGTGATCCACACAATCAAAGGCTTTGGCATAGTCAATAAAGCAGAAAGAGATGTTTTTCTGGAACTCTCTTGCTTTTTCCATGATCCAGCGGATGTTGGCAATTTGATCTCTGGTTCCTCTGCCTTTTTTAAAACCAGCTTGAACATCTGGAAGTTCACAGTTCATGACCAGTTAACAAATTCACTACCTTTGAATGAAAGGGAGGATGGGAATCCTTGAGGAAAGATTCTGTAATAAAATCACAAGGACTTAAGCCATTACCAAAAGGCCTGTGGCTTGGAGAAAAGAAGTTGCTCATATCTTTCAGGTATTAGTGAACTGCTGCTGCTGCTAAGTCACTTCAGTCATGTCCAACTCTGTGTGACCCCATAGACGGCAGCCTACCAGGCTCCTCCACCCATGGGATTTTCCAGGCAAGAGTACTGGAGAGGGTTGCCATTGCCTTCTCCATTAGTGAACACTAGACCTAATATAAAGTTAATATATCAGTACATCACTATAGTCCTCTGGCCAAAGAGGGATTTATAAGTTCAGCTGATAGATGGAGTTTTGGAGCTCAGTAGATCTCCAAATTGCCTTGTGGTTACTATTCCAGTTACTGATAGGTATTTGGATCAGCCAGTGAGCAGAATGCTCACTGTCTCCCTGACTCATGGGGAGATGTGTCATGGGAGAACTCCTGGATTTATCAAATGTTCCAAAATTTAAAAAAAAAAAAAAAACAGTAAAATAGGGGAATGAAAGTGACTGATGGCACCATCAAATGTCTGAAATATGCAAATCCTTTCCTATTGTTATTTAAATCATCTGTTTGGCCTGTGCATAAGAAAAAGTCATCTTGGAGCAGAGCAACCCATTATTTTAACCTTAATCAGGTGGTGACTCCAACTGCAGCTGCTGTTTAGTCAAGTCAATTTTCTGGAACAAATCAACATAATCTCCAGCACCTGGTATACCACTATGGCTCTAGTAAACACTTTTTCTCCCATCCCAATAAACAGAGAACAACAACAAAAAATAAGTTAGCTTTTGCCTGGTAGGTTTAACACTAAACATTCACCGTTGTACCTCAGGGGTACATTAACTTTTCAGATTTGTGTTAGAATTTAGTTCCAGGGACATGGATCATTTCATCATGCCACAGGACATCATGCTTATGATACTAATGATGACAGTATGATAAGAGGACTCTAAGCAGGAAGTAGCAGCAGTTATCTTAGATACCTTAGTGACACAGATGCTTATCAAAATGTAGGATAAATCTGAAGAAAATCCAGGAATCTGAACACTGGTCAAGTTTACTAGGGGTCTAGTGGCCTGAGGAATGATATGATATTCTTTCCAAAGTGAAACACAAGTCACTCCAACTTACTCCTCTAAATTTTAAGAAATAGGAACAATACTTGATGCGACTTCTTACATAAATCACATTTAGGGGACTTCCCTAGCAGTAGAGCGGTTAAGACTTTGCCTTCCAATACATGGAGTGTGGGTTCGGTCCCTGATTAGGGAGCTAAGATCCCACATGCCTTGCAGCAAAAAAACCAAAACATAGAACAGAAGCAATACTGCAACAATTTCAATAAAAACTCAAAAAAAAAAAAAAAACACCACATTTGGGTATCCTGCTCCAACTCATATATCAAGTAGCCAAAAAGATTTAGAGACCAAAAAGTATCGAAGGATGTCTTAGACTACAATATTATGCAAGCAAGTTCTCCACTTGGCTACTATATCCTAGCCCATCCATGTTTTGAAGTGTATTGGACTGTATGAAATTCTATACAAAATCAACACCAGTCCCCACTTAGAGGTGCATAGCAGACAGTCCTAGAGTTTTGAAGCAAAACTACTGCCTCCACTAGTAAATATCTACTCATCTCTTTATGAAAACCATTTTCAATTTACTGATGGGCTCTCCTAGACATTGAATGCTTGATGACAAAAAACCTTCTGGACATTGCAGTCATCACAAATTACGTATGTCAAGGAAAAGTCCATCGTCAAAGGGGAAGTGGAGGGACTATGCTTGGAAGCACATGTTAGTTGCAAGAGCAGCAGCAGGATTCTTAAAACACCAGTATGCCTACATCCATCACACTGCCATCACTTCCACCTATACCTGTAGACTCAATGGGGAATTCCTTAGGAAGAGGAAAAAGTCAAGTCTCACTTAAAGGTGACTCTGCACAATGTGCTAACACTTTCTAAAGCACCAATAATTCAGTCCCACTCAATGGTGACACTGTTCTGAAGAAGAGTGAAGTAACTCCTCCCATAGTGAGAACTTTAGCAGTAATATGGTTTTCCACTCTGCTTGTAAGGAGAGATAATCTGAGAGATGGATCTACACTAATTAATGGGCAGTAGATAATGGTTTTGTCACATTGTGTGGGATTTAGCCACAATGTCAGGGATTGAAGGATTAGTGACAAAGAAATCTAAGAAGTATGTAAACTGGCATTTTATAATAGGCTAAGCCTGTGACTGTATCTGTGTCCTTTTTGAATTGTTACTAAAAGACATATCTTTACAGGAAAAGTGTTCAATCCACTGAACAAGATGACAAGTCATGCAGATAATAGTCTCTTTCCCTAGTCTCCACAATGTTTTCTCAATAAACTCACCAATAAAGCGTTCAGCTGAAGCTGAAGCTCCAATACTTCAGTCACCTGATGTGAAGAGCTGACTCATTGGAAAAGACCCCGAAGCTGGGAAAGATTGAGGGCAAAAGGAAAAGGGGGCGACAGAGGATGAGATGGTTGGATGGCACCATCGATTCAATGGACATGAGTTTGAGCAAACTCCAGGAGATGATGGACAGGGAAGCCTGGCATGCTGCAGTCCATGGGGTTGCAAAGAGTCAGGCACAACTTAGTGACCGAACAACAACAAAAGTGTTCATAGTAGTAAGGATGATGATTCTTTATAGTCTCACTCTGCCAAGCCAAGTTCACGACTACCCTTGTTCAGTTACTATTCAAGCTATTTGTTGCTGCAAAATGATCCATACCAAAACCAAATGGCTCAAAATACAAATAATTTAGTTAGCTCACAAATTTTCAATTTGGGCATGGATTTAGGTAGAAATATCCTCTATTTCAAATAGTATCAATTGAGGCAGGTCAAAATGGCACTGGGATATCAAATTCTAATATGCCTCATTCATAGCGGGCAATCACAACTAGCTGGGAGCTGAGCTGTGGCTGAAGCTTGGGGACTTCAGTTTCTACTCATGCGGGCCTTTCCATGGTCTGCTTGGCTTCCTTATAGCACGATTACTGGATTCCAAAAGAAAAAACCCTCTTTGTGACAGCCTTGGGAATGCACACAGTGTCATCTCTGCCCTACTCTACTGATAGTCAGTCAAAAAGGTCCTCCCAGGATCAGACTTCATTTCTTGATGAAGTAATAGTAAGTCATTTTTTTGAAGTACATACAGTATTTAAACATTATATTATTAAATATTACAATCTAGTGATTCACAATTTTTAAAAGTTATACTTCATTTTTGGTTATTATAAAATGTTGGCTATATTTTCCATGTTGTATGATAAATCCAGGTAGTTTATTTTCTACTTAATTTTTTACCTCTTAACCAACCACCCCTATATTGACCCTCTCATTTTTCCTCTCCCTACTTGTAGTCACTGGTTTGTTCTCTATATCTGAGTCTGATTTTTGTTATATTCACTAGTTTGTTGTATTTTTAGCTTCCACAAGTGGCATCATACAGTATTTGTCTTTCTCTGCCTATGACTTATTTTACTTAGCCTAACACCTTTCAAGTTCATACATGTTGCTGCAAATGGCAAAATTTCGTTCTTTTTATGGTATGGCTGAGTAGTATTCCATTTCACTGTGTGTGTGTGTATACCACATCTTCTTTATCCTTTCATCTGTTGATGGACACTTAATGTGCTTTCATATATTGACAAATTGTAAAAATGCTGCTATGAACATTGAGGTACACATATCTTTTTGAATTAGCATTTCTGCTTTTTTTCAGCTATATACTCAGAAGTAGAATCTCTGAGTCATATGGTAGCTCTATTTTTAATTTTCTGAGGAATCCCCATACTTTTTTCACAGAGGCTGCACCAATTCACACCAACAGCATGCAAAGTTTCCCTTCCCTCTACATCCCGGCCAACATTTGTTGCTTGTTTTGTTTTTGATTACAGCCATTCTAACAAGCGTGAGGTGATCTCATCAGGGTTTTGATTTGCTTTCCCCTGATGATTAGTGTGTTGCATATCTTTTCATGATTCTTCTGCACATTTTCTAATCAAGTTCTTCGCTTTTCGACGTGGAGTTGCATGAACTATTCTTTTACATGTAGCCATCCTGTGTTCCCAGTACCACTTGTTGAAGATACTGTCTTTTCTCCTTTGTATATTCTTGCTACCTTAGTTGTACGTTAATTTCATGGTTTTATTTCTGGGCTCTCTATCCCATTCCATTGACCTATGTGTCTGTTTTTGTGCCAGTGTCTTACTGTTTTGATGACGACCATAGCTTTGTAATATAACTTGAAATCAGGAAGTATGTTGCCTCCAGCATTGTTCTTTCTCAGGATTGCCTTGGCAATTAGAATTTTGTTAGGCAGTCCACTGAATCTATAGATGGTTTTGAATAGCAGGAATGAATGTGAACCTGTACTATTCTTAGCTGCCTAACATCCTATAACATAGTTTTCCACATCACAAATCCTATATCCCCAAGGTGGCATACTGTAAATTCTCTTCCTCAGGCTTCTGTGCAGCTAGTATACATACAGGCGTACAACTAAGTACTACCAGATACACTACTGCAAGATTCATAGTGAACAATGTGTGGAAGCTTCCTCTGGGTGAGCATCCATTTTTCTGCCTTGGATGGTAGCACAGAAGGTCACAGCACCAATTCTTTTTTTTTTTTTTTTAAATCATTCCAGCATTGTGATGTGATTCTTGCCATTTTTTTTTAACAAAGATCTTTGCTTTACATTGTTGATATTGTTGTTTTATCATACCATCCTTTTGTTTGGTTTTCCCCACCTAGTGTGAAAAGGTTAATGGTTTTTTATTTCAATTTTTTTTCCATTGTCATTCTTTTAATGTTATCCAGCTTTAAACAGACATCACTATCACTTTCTAGAGCATGGATTGGTAAACTACGGCCTATGGGTCAAATTAAAACCCAGGTCACCATTTTTTTAATGCCCATGCATATTTTAAAATGGCATTATGTAAGTATTTTATATAAATGCCTACATAATATTCTTGATTAGCTCTTGGCCTCCCAAACCCAAAATATTTATTATCTATTAAAGAAAAAATTTACCTACCTTTGGCCAGAATTAATCATTATCTATATCCTCCTACTAAATAAAAAAAATTTGACTTACTTTTTCTTTCTTTCTTCTAATTCAACCAACATCTTATATGGAGTGCCAACTATGTGTCATGAAACATTCTAGATGTTGGGCACAGTTCATTTTAAAATCTGATTTTTTAATTCCAAATGGCTATTAATTTTATTTTACACTATTATTTAACCCATATTTAGATTGCATCCAAATATAAGTCACTTCAGTCATGTCCAACTCTTTGTGACCCTATATACCATTTATGTCATCTTTTACAGATTTATTTTTCATTTTGCTGGCATTCTTTCTTGGGAAGTTTTTCAGAGAGAGTATATACATGGAATTTTTTTTTAATTGCTTACATACTTCAGATATATTTGTGTCCTCAAATGGTTGTGCTGAGTATGTTTCTCTTTCTTTTGTAGATAGTTACAACTTTCTTTCTTGGAAGACTTTAGAATATTCATTTTGGGGGTGCCAAAAATTTGTCAACATGTGTTTAAATGCATATATATTTAAATGCATATATAGGGACTTCTCTGGCAATCCAGCGGTTAAGAATCTGTCCTGCAATGCTGGGGACATGGGTTCGATCCTTGGTCAGGGAACTAAGATCCCACATGCCTTGGGGTAACCAAGTCCACATGCCACAACTAGAGAGTCTGTGTGCCGAAGCTAAGACTCCATGCAGCCAGCTAAATAAACAAACATTTTTTAAAAAATGCATATATATTCTTTCCCTTGAAATAATCTTTTTCAATCTGAATATTTGTGTCTTTTTTATGGTAACAAAAATTTTATTCTATTATCAGTTGGATTATTTTATTTCATTTTCTCTGTTCTCATTTCCTGAAACTATTAGATATTGGGACTTCTGGATGAACTTCTATATGCTTCTAATGTTTTTTTTCTTTTCTATTTCTTTGCCATGGAATAAAATCAAACAGGAGACATACATGATTTCCTGTCCTCCTGGAGCTCATATCTGCTTGCTATAAAAAAAAAAAAGCAAATACAACACGTGATATTTCCCTGATAACTTTTCTCCTCCTGTAGTTTGTGACAACATAATTCCAATCTCTTCCTCTGTCTTCACATGGCTTTTTCCTGTGTCTCTGCGTATTCTTTTCAGCATCATGTATAGATGACTGCCACTGGAGTTAGGGCTCACCCACATCCAAGATGATCTCATGTCTAGTTCCTTACCTTAAATATATCTGCAAAGACACTTATTCCACACAAGGTCACTTTCTGAGGTTCCAGGTAGAAAGATCATTTGGAGAAGAGGGGCACTATTCTACCCACTATTGATAGTGATTCTTTAAAACATGTGTTTCCATACTGTAATACTTCAACATTTGTAAAAAAAATTTGCTTCATAGATTAAAAAATTATTTTTTATTTAGCTGTGAATTGGAAAACCAATCCCACATCACTGAAACTTTCAAACTGATCCTCCACCTACTCAGCTTTGGAGAGGCTGGGAAGGCATATGGTCCAGTTGACCCTCTCCAAGGTCATAAGTGAAACAATATTTATTCTCTAAAAGCAAATATACTTAGCTTTATTAGCCCAAGATGCTTCCATCTACATGGCTCTATAAAAGATGACAAAGCAGCTTTGTGCTTGTATTCTTTCAGAAATACTGGTGATGAATATTGCTCTGCATGAACACTGAGCTTTGATACCTGCTAAATCCTATAGTTATGCCTACTGGCAGATAAGACAGACTACAACTTCATTTTATATTTTGCATTTATCATAAAGACCTATTATCCTTAGGTTTCCCTTCCCCAAGCTTCTTGACATTGGTGGCACTAAAAGGACACTCTAAAGTACAGCAAATTCCTCTGTTTTTTATTCCCACATTTAATCTCATTCAAGCGGTAGTAGCAGGTGAAGTTTTTAAAAAAACAAGCAAACAAACAAACAAACAAAAAAAACCAGAAACCGTCAACTTATCACGTGAGACTCCTAGTTCTAAAATTAATATTTTCTAAAGGGTCTAAAACATTTATAAGTGGCTTTTGTTTGCTTATAACTCCCCTCCTCCGCTTTAATTACCAAACACTGAAAACAATATTTCTGTTGCATATTGTCTCAAATTCAATTGATGCACAAACAGTGAAGTCTGAAATCAAGAGTCACAGATAAGGAATTTTGATATAATTGAATGTGAAGCATTTCATCACAGGAAAATGGCTTTACTTTAACATACACAAATTTAAGAGCACAGGATATTTTGAATTGCAAAAGCAATCACAGCAAGCATATGCAAAATTAGTTACATTTTGTCAACATACAGTAACTTTTTCTATTCAAGAGAAATTTTTAAAAATTTATTTCTTTGTCTATGATATAATTCATATTCAAGAAAGTTTATTCCAAGGCATAAGCTTGACCTTGGCTATGTAACACCTGCCATCTACCAAATAGAAGTGCTGCTGCTGCTGCTAAGTTGCTTCACTCGTGTCCGACTCTGTGCAACCCCATAGACGGCAGCCCACCAGGCTCCCCCATCCCTGGGCTTCTCCAGGCAAGAACACTGGAGTGGGTTGCCATTTCCTTCTCCAATGCATGAAAGTGAAAAGTGAAAGTGAAGTCACTCAGTCGTGTCCGACTCTTAGCGACCCCATGGACTGCAGCCCACCAGGCTCCTCCGTCCATGGGATTTTCCAGGCAAGAGTACTGGAGTGGGGTGCCATTGCCTTCTCCGAAATGGAAGTGCAGTGTTCAGAAAAGTGGCAATAGGGAGTGGCTATAAGAGAAAGAGCAAACCCAATAAAGACATATAAAATTGTTCACAGGATAGGCAAAACACACACACAGACCTTAAAAAAAAAAAAAAAAAACTCAAAAGAGTTTTAGCCAATGGCAGGCTTCTTTCCTAAAGCAGGCTGACTTAGTATCTAGGAATTTGGGACAAAAGGTTGGGTTTCTACAAACAGGTTGAGGCTCACTTATTTTACCATATATTGGAATCAATGATTAGATCCTCTGGTAAGTGTCTAATTTAGTTCAAGGTAAGGAACACTCTGATAATGAACATGTTTGGATGGGGCACCCTTGTATTTGAGGCATTCAATTCTAATTTCCCATACAGGAGCCCTGGAGAAGGAAATGGCAATCCACTCCAGTATTCTTGCCTGGAGAATTTCATGGACAGAAGTGCCTGGAGGGCTACAGTCCATGGGATTGCAAAGAGTCGGATGCGACTGAGCAACTAACACACACACACACACACACACATACTCACACACACAAGTCCAATTATAGCAGGACTTTTAGTCTATATAACTTAAAATGTTAGAGATAAGACTTAAATACCAATGATAACACTTTCAAAAATAAGTAGTCTTACACTATTATACAATACTAATCATAAGCCATACAAAACAATTCCAAATATAAGCCCATATTCATGATTTATATTTCTCCTTCCCTCCAAGGCCAATTCCAATTTTAGTATACGTGCTGCCGAAGCGAGCACCAAGGCCAATTCCAAAAGAGAATTCTTGTTTGATGGACCAAGAATTATTGTCAAATTTAACATTCGTAGATATTTATAAAATAAATAGATTTTTTTAATATTCCAAATTACTCCCATCTCAACATAAGGTAAAGAAAACCGGATTCTAAAATCACACTGCTCTGATAACCATCATATGTTGCCCTTGGTTCTAACTCCATTTCAAGTTGAACTTACGAGGTGTTACACCTCAAACCACACATGTCAAATACCACTCTGGCATCTGCTCATATCAACTTGTAGAAATGACTATGGATAAATGTACATGGTGACTACCCCAAAAAAGGGAGCAGCACAAGAGTTTTTTGTTGGTGGTGTTGTTTAGTTTTATTTGTGTTATCCCCTTGACTAAACAAGTAAATAATAATGAAAAGAAAATAGTCATGTTTGGGAACGCATGTAAGAATTAAAGATTTTAAAATTTTAAAAATAAAAAAATAAATAAAATTAAAAAAAAAAGAAGAAGAAGAAACCCTGGAAAAAAAATAAATTAAGAAAAAAATAAAAATCATTCAGTCCCACAAAAAAAAAAAAAAAAAAAGAAAATAGTCGACTGTGTTCAGGGAAGGCAGAAACTCCTAAAAGAGGCCATCACAGTTACAAAACTTTTATTTTGTCCAAATGCTTGTTAATCATTTTGGTATAATCTCAAAGGATTATAACTTTGCACAGGCATAATTTTCAAAGTGCAATAACCTACATTGTATCACTATAATGGAGCATTTGAACAAATCTTGTGATAGGAGAAACCAGAAATATCTGAGTTGTCTCCTGTTAAGTTTTTATAAACAAGGCAATATTCCATTGTTTTGATTATAATTCAGTCACATCCATTTTTGTCATGTTTACATAGACTTAACTGTAGGATGTTCTTAAATTATCTTGGTTAAAGGTATGGCTATCTGGCTTACCCACAATATATACGTGACAGAGAGTCAGGCCATAAATATAAATATCTGAATTCCCCTGGACTATCTGTTATGATCAGAACAGGTAAAATAATGTTGAAGCATTTTTTCCCTTTCAGGTTTTTTATTATGGAGTCTAATACAGAATACAAGAAGAAGATACTGATTAGGCTCCTAGGAGAATTACAGAGTGTAAACACTCTAGGGGAACAAATGAGAGAATTCATTTTACCTCATCCCAAACTTCAAAGACAATTTCATTATTATTTTCCAAACAATTTATATTCCTCTGGCAAGGTGGTCCCAGGGAACATTTGGTCAGTTATAACTGATCTTTACAACACAGCCAGACCATGAAACTTCTAAAAATGGTCCAAAATAAAGCTTACATTCAAATGCTGAGAAGCACTGACACTTTACTGACAAATGGCATTGGCAAACACAACATTCTCTTCCTTGTCTCTGGAACATGGGTTTCAACTCTAATGCCACTTTGCTCCCTGGAGAGCCTTTTCAGACCTTCTCACCCCTCTCTCTGTGATAGGGACCTCTCCACTGACCTCTCTGGTCACCCTATGTTTTTCTCTGCAGTAGCAATTATTTGCATTTATTCATAGAAATAGCTCCCAAAATATTAGAAGTTCTGCATAAACTTAGCTATGTCTGTCTTATTCACCATTGTATCAGTCTTCATCAAAGGGATGGACAAATAAATGACTGAATGACTGTCTGCTGTCTAATATTTTTAAGATAGTAGCTTCATAACTTTTCCATCTGGGAGGCTTGATGAAACCTATATTATGTGCTAGACATCAAGCGTTTCTCAGGGGTCACTAAAGAACAGAACTGGTATGTACTGAGTAGCACCTATGTGCCAAGCACTAAGTCCCCTTTCTGGTGAAATTTAATTTATCCTAATTCTTACACCACCTCTACTAGGTACTTAATATTATTACTTTACAGATGACTAAGAAACTAGGAAATAAAAGAAATTTTGTATACTTTATCTGATTCTGTAATTCTCTATATTTCTACTTGTGCAATGAGAATCGAAATACCTGGGTTTAGCTGTCTTCAAAAAATGAGGATGAGCATATTAGAAAAAGAATACATCAATATAATAATGGAGCTAAGCATTCATATAGGCCTCAAAGGGGCCATGAGACACCCCTTTATCCCTCTCAAAAGAAACCCCATATCAATTAGCAATTCCAAACACTTTCTAATCTTGTTTTGTGACTAGTCATTGGGCCATAATTGACTCTGAAAACAAATGGCTTTGTAATTTTTATGGTAGACATTGAGAAGAATAATACTGTAGTAAATATTTTCTATACCCGACTACTCTACTGTCACCTGCCCTGGGTATGCCTCGTAGGTCTCTTACTCCCAGAGAAAGAATAATTATGGGACAATAAAACCATATTCTAACACATACTTAAACAATTTCTAGAATAACACATACTGCTGGGCCAACAATTCTGATCTAGTACAGTATCTTGGAGGAAGAGTAAGAAAGTCTTTTATCTCTTCTCAAATCATGACCAGAGAAGGCAATGGCACCCCACTGCAATACTTTTGCCTGGAAAATCCCATGGATGGAGGAGCCTGGTGGGCTACAGTCCATGGGTTCACTAAGAATCGAACACGACAGAGCAACTTGACTTTCACATTTCACTTTCATGCATGGGAGAAGGAAATGGCACCCCACTCCAGTGTTCTTGCCTGGAGAATCCCAGGGATGGGGGAGCCTGGTGGGCTGCCGTCTCTGGGGTCGCACAGAGTCGGACACGACTTAAGCGACTTAACAGCAGCAGCAGGAGCAAATCATGACGTGTTTGTTCAGTACACAAGGATATAACCAGCTCTCTTACTTTACTGACAGACAGTAGAATACCAGACAGGAAAGTTTTGACGATGAAAGTTTGGGGTAGGGACAGAACAGGAGGGATAGACTAAAGAATCAATTCAAAACACAGAGTACTGCATAAAAAAGAAGGCCTTTGGGGGAAGTGAGGAGCAAGTCATGGGCACCAGGCATATGAAAAAGTGAAAAGAAGTCAGGAAGTAGCGGGAGAAGCTTTGATGACTTGGCAATTGTCCTAGAGCTGGCACTAGACAGAACTACCAACTATGAAAATGAGCTTCACTCTACTGATAAATGTGATCCACAAACTACATTTTAAGAAACACTGATCTAGAGGGTCTCATCTAAGTTAAGTCATGTTCTTATTTTTTTTTTTCCTGCCTCCACTTAATGGGATAAATAAGACTGATGCTGTGTTTCAGTTAAATAAGTACTACTTATTGCTTATCACACACTTGTAAAGCACAAAAGCATACAAACAGTAGAATGGAACCTGTTAGAGAATTGCTTATTCATAAAATGGTGTCTGTTTTCTCAATGTTATTCTGCCAGCCCTGCTTAGTTATAAACAAGTCCTTGGGACGATGTTGATAAGTTTGCTTCAATGTTTTCACTGCAACATTATGTGTGTCCCCAACCTCTAAGTACAGAGAATCTTCAAAAGAAAAATGGGCCTATGGTTATGAAATTCTGGCAGTAGTCCATTAAAAGAAAAGAGAGTAACAAGTTTTTCATTAACTAAAATCAATAACATATGCCACTGCAATTTGCCATCATTGCAAAAACATTGCATTCCAATCAGAGAGAGTACAAAAGGTTGTAAGTTGTACAGAGTCACAGAGGTAACCAAAATTAGGGCAATAAACTAGTCAGTGGTATGAAATCAATAGATTCATTGAGCTCCAAATCCTATGTAGAAGTCTTTAAAGCAAAAGTATGATATCCAAGGAGAAGGTGTAACACAAATCAATAAGGACCACTCTTAACCTGACAATAGAGTTGTGAAATGTATTCTGTTTGCTGTTTGATACCCATCAAAATTAATGAATCATTTTTATTTCAGAGAAAACAATTACAAGAGATTCTGTTTTCTAGCACAGAAGTCTCTTGGTAATAGACCATCCTAAGAGATGATATAGATACAGTTCTCTCTGAAATCTGTTTTTACTGTACAATCCCCTCTCCAAAGAGTCTTCTCCTCCCTCTAAAAAGTAAATGCTGAAAGTCATCCTGAAGGAAAAAAAAATTCAATTAGTAAAGGGGCTTTTGAAAATGATGTAGAAGTAAACTTGTATACATGTTTAAAAAGTACCACTATAGAGCTTCCCTGGTGGCTCAGTGGTAAAGAATCTGCCTGCAGATTAAATGCAGGAGACATGGGTTCAATTCCTGGTCTGGAAAGGTCCCATGTGCCATGGAGACACTAAACCTGTGTGCCACAACTATTGAGCCTGTGATCTAGAGCCTGGGAGCCACAACCACTGAGCCCATGTGCTACAACTACTGAAGCCTGCACTACCCTAGAACCCGTGCTCTGCAACAGGAGAAACCACCACAGTGAGAAGCCAGAGCACCGCAGCCAGAGAGTAGCCCGCACAGCAACAAAGACCCAGTCCAGCCAAAAGTAAATAATTTTTTAATTAAAATAAAAAGCTACTGACCGCTTTTCATTGTCCCATTCCCCTGCAGTGCTTCCTTAAAGTAAAACAGCTGGTTTCAGGGATCTTATCTCATAGTGACATCTGCTATTATGACACCTCACAAATTACTAGCACCATTTGTTACACTAGTTATAATTTTTTTAGAGGTTACCATCTATGAGACACCATGCGGGTTTCTTTAGATTTGCTATTTCATTAACCCCTCAGAACTCCTATATTGTAGATATTAGTCACTTTTCAGATGAGGAAACCAAGATCTACAGAGGCCAAATAAAGTCAAGATTATACAGTAACAGAGCTATATATACATATATATAGCTACACATATATATATACATATGTATATATATATATATATATATTTAACATTACAAAGTCAAAGGACAGTTCCCAGCACTCACCTCTTGGATACTGGGATGCACAATGATTGAGTGTTATAGTAGAGGAATCTACTGATTCCAAGTAAAGCCATCCATACAACCGCATGCTTATGACTGTATGGAAGAGACGATCAAAACGAAATTAGGGTCTCAATCCAAAATGTGAGAATGATCTCGTTTCCTTTTGGTATAAATAATATTTTCATTCTCTGCTATTCCTTAATTCCAATACTTTTCAAAGGCATGTATGTCTGGATACAGTCAGAGCTGGTTCAACTGGATTTTGTTTATGATTTGCTTTGCTTCTTAGAATGCTTTAAATTTTTATATAACTCAATTGATGCAAGATTTCAAAATGCCTTAATGGCCCATAAATGAACCATGTTCTTAGTTTAGTTTGCTTTCAATCCAAATCCATAGTATCAGTTCTATAGATCTGTGGCTATCGAGCAGGGCCAACATTAGGTCAGAGTGAGTGAGCCTTCAAGATGTTTGAGCTGGATTTAGAAAAGGCAGAGGAACCAGAGATCAAATTGCTAACATCTGGTGGACCATCAAAAAAGCAAGAGAGTTCCAGAAAAACAACTACTTCTGCCTTATTGCAGAGAAGGCAACGGCAACCCACTCCAGTACTCTTGCCTGGAAAATCCCATGGATAGAGGAGCCTGGTAGGCTGCAGTCCATGGGGTCGCTGGGAGTCAGACACGACTGAGTGACTTCATTTTCACTTTTCACTTTCATGCACTGGAGAAGGAAATGGCAACCCACTCCAGTGTTCTTGCCTGGAGAATCCCAGGGATGGGGGAGCCTGGTGGGCTGCAGTCTCTGGGGTCGCACAGAGTCGGACGCAACTGAAGTGACTTAGCTGCAGCAGCAGCAGCAGCTGCATTATTGACCATGCCAAAGCCTTTGTGTGGACCACAACAAACTCTGGAAAATTCTTCAAGAGATGGGAATACCAGACCACCTGACCTGCCTCTTGAGAAATCTGTATACAGGTCAGGAAGCAACAGTTAGAACTGGATATGAAACAACAGACTGGTTCCAAATCGGGAAAAGAGTACATCAAGGCTGTATATTGTCACCCTGCTTATTTAACTTATATGCAGAGTACATCATGAGAAATGCTGGGCTGGATGAAGCACAAGCTGGAATCAAGATTGCCGGGAGAAATATCAATAACCTCAGATATACAGATAACACTGCCCTTATGGCAGAAAGTGAAGAAGAACTAAAGAGCCTCTTGATGAAAGTGAAAGAGCAGAGTGAAAAAGTTGGCTTAAAACTCAACATTCAGAAAACTAAGATCATGGCATCTGGACCAATTACTTCATGGCAAATAGATGGGGAAACAATGGAAACAGTGAGAGACTTTATTTTGGGGGGCTCCAAAATCAAGGCAGATGGTGACTGCAGCCGTGAAATTAAAAGACACTTGTTCCTTGGAAGGAAAGTTATGACCAACCTAGACAGCATATTAAAAAGCAGAGACATTACTTTGCCAACAAAGGTCCATCTAGTCAAAGCTATAGTTTTTCCAGTAGTCATGTATGGATATGAGAGTTGGACAGTGAAGAAAGCTGAGCACTGAAGAATTGATGCTTTTGAACTGAGGTGTTGGAGAAGACTCTTGAGGGTCCCTTGGACTGCAAGGAGATCTAATCAGTCCATTCTACAGGAAATCATTCCTGAATATTCATTGGAAGGACTGATGCTGAAGCTGAAAGTCCAATACTTTGGCCACCTGATGCAAAGAACTGACTTATTTCAAAAGACCCTGATGCTGGGAAAGATTGAGGGCAGGAGAAGAAGGGGACGACAGAGGATGAGATGGTTGGATGGCATGACCAACTCAATGGACATGAGTTTGAGTAAACTCCAGAAGTTGGCGATGGACAGGGAGGCCTGGTGTGCTGCAGTCCATGGAGTCACAAAGAGTGGGACATGACTGAACAACTGAACTGAACTGAGGTGCCTAGGGTACAAAACTGACAGAAGCACACACTGAAGAACGCCTCGTGCTGAGTAGGAGTGTCCTCTTAAACTCTGTGCCAGAGGCACCTCACTTACCTCATTCTAGACCAGGTCTTGCAAGTAGGAATTCCAGTTTACAATTCCTGGTGACTCTTGGTGACTAACAAAGGGATATGACCCCAATTGCCTTTTTTTTTTTTTTTGACAATCCAAAAAGGTTCATACCTGTAGATACTTCCACTAACTCGCCAAAGGTAAAAATGTGCTTTGAATATTGAAACGGCAAAGATAAGATTTCAGGAAATTATTCATATTCTGTTCACTTAGTCTCAAAATCTAAAAGATGGCTGATGCAGGAACTCCAATAAATGTTCAGCTGTCTGCAACAGAGATGTTTTCCCTTACATGACAACCGATATATGTTTGTTGCAAAAAAAGCTACAATATTAACTTCATGAACAATTAATACCATGTTCCCACCAACTGAGGTAAGCAACTAGCTCAAACTGGTTTCAGGTCTGTCCCAGGAGATAAAGAGTCTCCAACGTAATAACATCAGCAGAATCTGATAGCGTTTAGCAATTTCTGCTTATCAGAGCAGAATTAAATCACAAGGTAAGTGAATTACAGAGTTCCTTACTCTATCAGAAAAGGTTTCCACATGATCATAGTCAAGGTCAGCAGTAGTGTGCTAAAGTTGCCTACAATTCATTAGCTGGTGAATCTAGTTTCCAATTCAATTTCTTAGTTTCATGAATACAGGAATCACAACTACTGGTAAAACTCAATTTTAGAACATGAAATTATGAGATAGCATTATAAAGCATTCTTGACTTTTCTAAGATACTCATTTGTGAATTTATCTGTAAAATATTGAGCATAGGCAGCTAAAGACTCCTTGAAATGTATAACAGCTCAAAGAAATAATGCTAATAGAGACAAAATACATCATTAAAATAAGTAAGCTCAAATATACATCTCTTTGTACTTGGGCATGTACCAGCACAAGACACAGAAATTACATATCTGAGAATTTCTAATGTGTGTTGACTTCAAATTGGAATAAAAGGACTCAAATTCATGTCAAGAAGAGCTCCACAGGCATCACAGAAGCTATCCAAATGGTGGGATAAATTTTATGATAAAAACCGTCCAGGCAACTTTAGATTGTAGGGAATATCATTTTAAGTATAAAACCCGTACCTTTAACTTTAGATTGTAGGGAATATATTGTTTATATAGTCCAATATAAATATATTTAAATAGAAAACCCATTCCTTTAAATTTAATACTAAAAATCTGTTTAATATGCCCTTCTATCTTATCAAGTGGAATCAAGTGAGCATGAGTAAATGCTTTAAATTTCAAAGATTTTTCTGAATTTTATGATTACCTGAAAGTCACTTTTTCACATTACTCAGATTATAGGTAGAAATGCAGGTAACATGATGTACTGAAGTGAATAGGTACCTGGCTGCAACATACAATATATTTGTTTATTTTGAGTGTGGCTCTCCTGTTTTCCCTGTTATTTTATTTCTTCTAAAACTAAAGATAATGTCAAACTAAAAGGAGATTTGGTGCCCTAGTTAGTTAGGTTCCCACTAGAGTTTTTATATAAACTACTTAATTCAGTGTATACATTCTAAAATGGAATCACTAAGTAACCTTAATCACAACTACGCAATTGTCCCTTTTAAGTTTCCTATGTGCTTCTGTAGGATATAATACAGAGTTACTTTCCTTTATAAACGATAAAGTATTGAGTTATTGATATAACTATTAATTTTAGATCACTAAAATATCAGGGTCAGAAAAGCTCCTAAAGATTGAATAGCCCTGCTACTGCTGCTAAGTCACTTCAGTCGTGTCTGACTCTGCGACCCCATAGACAGCAGCCCACTACTTCCTCATTTTACAGTGGAAAATTGGGCCCATAAAGAAAAACAAAAATTATAGAAATAACTGGAAGTAAAGCTGATAATATGTCATGTCACTGTATGATCATGTACTATGACATCTCACACTCAGAAAAAACACTTAGAACACTGAAATAGTGGGGGAAAAAAAAAGACATTTCATCTATCTAGATCTGGTCTCCAAGATATATGAAACCTTGAAGATTTCTTCTAAGTTACTGATTCTCTCACTAAAACAACTTTTTGCATTTAAAAAAGAATTTTTCTGACTAATACCATAAAGCATGTGGGATCTTAGTTTCCCCACCAGGGACTGAACCCATGACCCCTGCAATGAAAGCTCTGAGTCTTAACCACTGGACCAACAGGGAAGTCCCACAAAACAACTTTTTCCTCCCATTTCAACACTGACACTTAAAGTTTTGTCTTGCTACTGTGGTTAAGAGTCATGTGAGTGAGAAAGCTTCTATTTCTCTGTCACACAGAGAAAAACTGTAAGTATTTTCCCTTTAAATACTTCTTTGAAAGTGAAAAGTGAAAGTGAAGTCATTCAGTCATGTCCAACTTTTTGCAGCCCCATGGACTGTAGCCTACCAGGCTCCTCCATCCATGGGATTTTCCAGGCAAGAATACTGGACTGGGTTGCCATTTCCTTCTCCAGGAGATCTTCCCGACCCAGGGATTAAACCTGGTTCTCCTCCATTGTAGGCAGATGCTTTACCATCTGAGCCACCAGGGAAATTTAGCTTTTTGCAATTTATTTTTTACAAATTAAATGAGCATATAGTGCAGAGTTCCCATACACCAACCCTCACAATATGCCCCATTATTAACATCTTGTATTAGTGTAATACATTTGTTGTGATTAACGAACCAATACCATTAGATTATTATCAACTAAAGATGCAGTTTACATTTATACTATTTGATTCTGTGTTGTACAATTTTATGGGTTTTGACAAATGCATAAATAGAGTCCACCATTATAATATCACACAGAAAAGTTTTGCCTCTGTAAAAACTATTCTGTGTGCTTCATCTAATCAAACATCTCCTCTTCCCTTGATCTATGGAAACTACCCATCTTCTTACAGTCTCTCTAGTTTTGTCTTTTCCAGAAAGTCATATAGCTGGAATCATACAACATGTCACCTTTTCAGAATCACTTTTTTCACAATATGTATTTAAGATCCATCTCTGTCTTCTTGTGGCTCAATAGCTCATTGTGTTTTTTTTTCACTGAATAATATTATATATAGATATATATGACTGTTTGCTCACCTATTCACCTGTTGAAGGACATCTCAGTTGCTTGAATTTTTGCCAATATTGAAAAAAGCTGCTATAAACATTCACGCACAGGTTTTTGTATGAACTCAAGTTTTCAACTCAATAGGGTAAAAACCTAGGAGAGCAATTACTGGATTGTATAATAAGACTATTTTTAGATTTGTAAGAAACTGTCAAACTCTCTTATAAAGTGGCTGTATTATTTTGTATTCCCACCAGCAGTGAATGGGAGGTAAGGAAGCTGCAGGAGAACAGTTTGAAGATAGCAGAGACTGGTTCATGAAGTTTAAGAAAAGACGCTGTTTCCATAGCATAAAAAGTACAATGTGAAATAGCAAGTGCTAATGTAAAAGCTACAGAAAGTTATATATAGCTAGGATAATTAATGAAGGTGGGTACACTAAGCAAACATTATCAAGGTAGACAAATAGCCTTATATTGAAAGAAGACATCATCTTGGACTTTCATAGCAAGGAGTCAATGCCTGGTTACAAAGCTTCAAAGGACAGGATGGTACTCTTCTTAGGGGTAATGCAACTGGTGACTCGAAATTGAAACTGATACCAGTTAACCATTCTGAAAATCCCAGCGCCCTTCAGAATTATGCTAATTTGATTCTGCCTGTGCTCTATAAATAGAACAACAAAGCCTGTATGATAGCACATCTGTTTACAATATTGTTGACTATTTTAAGTCCACCATTGAGACCTACAGCTCAGGAAAAAAGAGATTCCTTTCAAAATATTTCTGCTCATGGACTATGAATCTAGTCACCAAAAAGCTCTGATGGACATGGACAATAAGATTAAAGTTGTCTTCATGCCTGCTAACACAACAGCAGCCCACAGACCAAGGTGTCATTTTTAATTTTAAGACTTACAATTTAAGAAATACATTTCATAAGACTGTGAGGAGAAGGGGTGACAAAGGATGAGACTGCTGGATTCCATCATCAACTCAATTGACATGAGTTTGAGCAAATAGTGAGATAGTGAAGGATAGGCAAGCCTGGCGTGCTACAGCCCATTGGGTCGCAAAGAGTTGGACAAGACTGAGTGACTGAACAACAATACAGCTGCCATAGAGAGTGATTCCTCTGATGGATCTGGGCAAATTCAAGTGAAAACTTTCTGGAAAGGAGTTACCATTCTAGAAGACTTTAAGAACATGCATAATTCAAAGGAAGGGGTCAAAATAGAAACATTCCCAGAAGTTCGGAAGTTGATTCCAACCCTCATGGATGACTTTGAGGGGTTCAAGACTTCAGTGGAGAAAGTCACTGCAGATGTAGTAGAAATAGCAAGAGAACTAGAATTAGAAGTGGAGCTTGAAGACTTGACTGAATTGCTACAATCTCAAGATAATACTTTAAAGAAGAGGAGGTACCTGTTATAGATGAGCAAGGAAAGTGGTTTCTTGAGATTGAATCTACTTTCAGTGAAGATGTTGTAAAGACTGTTGAAATGACAACAAAGGATTTAGAATATTACATAATTTTAGTTGATAGAAGAGCAATATGGTTTAAGAGGAATGACTTCAATTTTGAAAGAAGTTCTACTCTGGGTAAAATGCTATCAAACAGCACTGCACACTACAGAGAAATCGTTCATAAAAGCAAGAGTCAACTGGCATAGCAAACCTCATTATTGTCTTATTTTAACATATTACTACAGATACTCTAGGCTTTAGCAACCACCACCCTGATTAGTAAGCAGCCATCAGCATCGAGGCAAGACTCTCCACCAGCAATGAGATTACCACTTGCTGGAGGCTAAGCTGCATTTTTTAACAAAAGGCATTTTTAAATAGGTATGTACATTTTTAGACACAATGTGATTGAACACTCAGTAGACTAAAATATAGTGTCCATGTAACTCTTCTATGCACTGCTGCTGCTGCTGCTAAGTCGCTTCAGTCGTATCCGACTCTGTGCGACCCCAGAGATGGCAGCCCACCAGGCTCCCCCATCCCTGGGGTTCTCCGGGCAAGAATACTGGAGTGGGTTGCTATTTCCTTCTCCAATGCATGAAAGTGAAAAGTGAAAGCGAAGTCACTCAGTCGTGTCCGACTCTTAGCTACCTCATGGACTGCAGCCTACTAGGCTCCTCCATCAATGGGATTTTCCAGGCAAGAGTACTGGAGTGGGGTGCCATTGCCTTCTCCGTTTCTATGCACTGCTGCTACTGCTAAGTCACTTCAGTTGTGTCCGACTCTGTGCGACCCCAGAGATAGCAGCCCACCAGGCTCCCCCATCCCTGGGGTTCTCCGGGCAAGAATACTGGAGTGGGTTGCCATTTCCTTCTCCAATGCATGAAAGTGAAAAGTGAAAGCAAAGTCACTCAGTCGTGTCCGACTCTTAGCTACCCCATGGACTGCAGCCTACCAGGCTCCTCCGTCAATGGGATTTTCCAGGTAAGAGTACTGGAGTGAGGTGCCATTGCCTTCTCCGTTTCTATGCACTAGGAAACAAAAAAATTCATGTGACCTGCTTTGTTGAAATATCCATTTCATTATGGTGGTCTGGAAGTGAAACCACAATGTCTCTGTGATAAGCCTGTGTACCTGCAATACAATTAGATTATTTTGTCATGGTCTCCCTTCTAATATGGAATCAATTGACTTTCTAAATGAATTTTTTAACTTGTATACATTAAGGTTCAATTTTTGGGCTACAAAGTTCTGAGTTTTGAAAAATGCATATTGTCATATAGCCACCCATGCAATATAATACAAAATAGTTTAATTGCCCTAAAAGTTTCCATATGCTTCAACTATTCAAATTTCTTCTACCTTGGACTCAGGGCAACTACTCATCTATTTATTACCTCTAAAATCTGCCTTTTTCAAAATATCATACAAATGGAATCATATCATATATAGCCTTTTCAGACTGATTTCTTTCATTTAGCAATATTCATTTAAGATTTATCCATGTCTTTGCATGGCTTGATAGCTCATTCCATTTTACTGCTGATAGTATTCCATTGTATGGCTACACCACAGTTCAGTTATGCATTTACCTATTGAAGGACATCTTGGCTGCCTCCAGTGTTTGTGAGTTTTGCTACAAACATGCATGTGCAAGTTTCATATGGCCCTAAGTTTTCATATCGGTTGAGTAAATACCTAGGAATGTGACTGATAAATCACATGGTAAGCCTATGTTTACCTTTGTGAGAAACTGTAAAACTGTTTTCCAATATCACTTGACCATTTTCCATTCCTGTCAGCAATGAATGAGCGTTCCTTTTGCTTTGCATCCTCACAAGGCATTCGTATAGTCAGATTTTTTGTATGTTAGCCATTCTCATAGGGGTATAGCTGGAACATATTGCTATTTTAATTTGCATTTCCCTAATGATAGACAATGTTGAACATCTTTTCATATGGTTATTTGCCATCTGTATATCTACTTTGATGAGGAGTCTGTTAAGGTCTTTGCCTTATTTTTAAAACCAGGTGGTTGTTTCCTTATTGTTTCATTATTTTGCAATGTATATAAATGTCAAATTTTCATGTTTTACATTTGAAACTAATATAATGTTATGTGTCAATAATACCTCAATTTAAAAACAAACACAACGCTATATTTAAAATAGATAAGCAACAAGGACCTACTATATAGCACAGGGAACTCTGCTCATTATTCTGTAATAGTCTAAATGGGAAAATAATTTGAAAAAGAATAGATACAAGTATATGTATAATTGAATCACTTTGCTGTACACCTGAAACAAATACAATATTATCAATCAACTATACTCCAATATAAGATAAAATTAAACACGCATAAACCAAAAGAGTTCTTTGTATATTTTTGATGTAAGGTCTTCCCTGGTGGCTCCGTTGGTAAACAGACTGCCTGCAATGTGGGAGACCCAGGTTCAATCCCTGGGTCAGGAAGATTTCCCTGAGAAGGAAATGCCAATCCACTCCAGTATTTTTGCCTGGAGAATCCCATGGACAGAAGAGCCTGGTGGGCTACAGCCCATGGGGTCACAGAGAATCAGACAGGACTGAATGACTAACACTAACACTTTGTGATATGTGATTCACAAATGTTTCCTCCTGGTTTATGGCTTGTCTTTTCCATCTCTTTCTCTCTCTCTTTTTTTTCTTTACAATATTTTATTGGTTTTGTCATACATCAACATGAATCCACCACAGGTCATTTTACTTTGCAGAGCAAATTTATTTTTTTATTTTAGTGAAGTCCAATAGATTCAGTTTTTTTTCTTTTGTGGATGATGCAGCTAGTATTGTATTAAAATCTTATCACCAAACTCAAAATCACATTCTCACGTTATCTTCTAGAAACTATATAATTTTATATCTTATATTTCAGTATATGATACATTTGAAGTTCATGTTTGTGAAAAGTGTAAGGTCTGTGTTTAGCTTCATTTTTTTGCTTTATTGTTGTCAAACTGTTCCAGCAGTATTTTAGAAAAATCTACTCTTTCTCCATTAAATAACTTTTGTGTCTTTGTCAAATACCAGTTGACTGTATTTGTTCAAGTCTATCTCTGGGCTCTCAGTTCTATTATATTGATCTAAGTGTTCTTTTTTATTTTTTTCACCAATACAACACTGTCTTGATTACTTTATCTTTAAAAAAGTTTTCAAATCAGGTTGTGTTAACATTCCAACTTTGATACTCTTCAGTATTTTGCAGGTTATTCTTTTTCTTTCTATACAACTTGGAGTATCAGTTTTTCAATACCTAAGAACTAGCTTGCAGGGGTTTTCTTCGGGATTATATTAAATCTACATAGTTGGGAAGAATTGACATTAACAATAGTGAGTTTTCCAATTCATGAACAAGGACTTCTTTAAATTTGCTTTGATTTCTTTCACCAGTGTTTTATAGTTTTCTACAAACAGATTCTTTTTGCTTTGTTTTTTGTACCAAGTATTTCATTATTTTTGATTTCATTGTAAATGTTACTATTTTATTAAAATTCTAATCCTAAATCTTAATTACCAGTATATAAATAAATGATTGGCTATTAGAGAAATGCAAATCAAAACTACAATGAAGTACCACCTCATACTGGTCAGAATGGCCATCATTGAAAAGTCCACAAACCATAAATGCTTCAGAGGGTGTGGAGAAAAGGGAACCCTCCTACACTTTTGGTGGCAATGTAAATTGGTGCAGCCACTGTGGAAAACAGTAAGGAGGTGCCTTAAAAAAACCTAAAAATAGAGCTATCATGTGATTTTGCAATCCTACTTCTGGCTATATACTCAGAGAGAAATAAATTAGTGTTTTTCTTTTCTTTCAGTATATACCCAGGAATGTTTAATGTTTGATCTTTCTACAGGTTCCAGAGGCTTCAAATTTCTCTAACATTCTCTCTTGTTTCCTACCTTGACTTTGTGCTTCTTTAAGATTTCCAGTCAGAAAGAATCTGTTTCTTGTAGCACTTTCAGGTAAAACCCACATTTATGATACTGATGCTCTGTTGGTATGACTGTGAAGTATAGAGTTGGAGAGATTTCTGTAATCTTATGATTAAATAATAATCTATTAGTGGCCCTGTATCTCAGAACTATGACATTCTATTTGTATTGTTTTTTGCCTTAGCACTTTATGGATGGCCTAGAACCAGTATTTCCAATCCTTGAATGCTGCTGACTATGTTTTAACACCTTAGGTAAGACACGAAGGCTAGATGGAGCTGAAATCAAAGGAATTCCCTTCCTCTGACTGGGAAAATGCCCTAATATAGTCTTCAATCCTGTAGACTAGGATTTTGTTATGGAGAAGGATCTTGGTATATTTCACAATTATCATTCTTCCCTCACTTTTCCAGAGCCACAAAGGGATCTTTCCTAGATACTCCATAATGAGAACCCAGTGGGATTTCTTTAGGTAAAGCCCATGAAAATATGAAGGATTCTCCTAAGACTGAAGCCCTTAGGGATTTGTTATTCTCTTGAAAGTTAACACACAATTTCTAGAAAAAGTCATCAAAATGATCACTTTACCAGTCCTAACTTTTTTTGTTTGCCATATAATTAAAAGTCTTTTTTTTTCTTTTACTTTTTATTTTATACTGGAGTATGGCCGATTAAAACATTGTGGTAGTTTCAGTTCAGTTCAGTTGCTCAGTCATGTCCAACTCTTTGTGACCTCATGAATTACAGCACACCAGGCCTCCCTGTCTATCACCAACTCCCGAAGTTCACTCAGATTCACGTCCATCAAGTCATTGATGCCATCCAGCCATCTCATCCTCTGTCATCCCCTTCTCCTCCTGCCCCCAATCCCTCCAAGCATCAAAGTCTTTTCCAATGAGTCAACTCTTCGCATGAGGTGACCAAAGTACTGGAGTTTCAGCTTTAGCATCATTTCTTCCAAAGAAATCCCAGGGCTGATTTTCTTCAGAATGGACTGGTTAGATCTCCTTGCAGTCCCAGGGACTCTCAAGAGTCTTTTCCAACACCACGGTTCAAAAGCATCAATTCTTCAGCGCTCAGCCTTCTTCACAATCCAACTCTCACATCCATACATGACCACAGGAAAAATCATAGCCTTGACTAGACGGACCTTAGTCGACAAAGTAATGTCTCTGCTTTTGAATATGCTATCCAGGTTCAAGTAGATAGCAAATGGACTCAGCCATAGATATACATGAATCAATTCTTTTCCAAACTTCCCTTCCATCCAAGCTGCCAAATAATCCAACCAATTTATGGTTCAGGGACTTATGCTCCAAATAAAACATCCTTGAATGTGACTCTCCTGATACATTTGTCTCTCTAGATTTGGGGGTGTTTGCTCTGCAACCTCAGTTCAACAATTAGTCCAAGGAAAGTCATAGATTTTTAGTCTGTGTAACTTTTTCTTAGAGTTAATTTTGGAATGTTGGTTTTTAAGCTGTAAATATTAGAGCTGAAACTGGAAGTCAAAACCGACTTTAAAACAAAAGTCCTGGGGGGTGGTCCTAAGATGGTGGAGGAATAGGATGGGGAGACCACTTTCTCCCCAACAAATTCATCAAAAGAACATTGAAACGCTGAGTAAATTCCACAAAACAACTTCTGAATGCAGGCAGAGGACATCAGGCATTCAGAAAAGCAGCTCATTGTCTTCAAAAAGAGGTAGGAAAAAATATAAAAGACAAAAAAAGAGAAAAAGAGGTAGGGAGGGAGCTCCATCCTAGGAAGGGAGTCTTAAAAAGAGAGAAGTTTCCAAACACCAGGAAACACTCTCACTGCCAAGTCTGTGGTGAGCCCTGAAAGCACAGAGGGCAACATAACAGGGAGGAAAAATAAATAAATAATTAAAAGCAACAGATTACAAGCCCAACGGTAACTCCCCCAGCAGAGAAGCAGTGCAGATGCCTGCATCTGCCACTAGCAAGCTGGGGCTGGGCAGTGAGGTGCGGGCTGCATTGCTTTTTAAGGGCCCGAATGCCCCAAGGGTAACTAGAGTGAACTAACTTGGGCTAGCAAACCAGACTGTGGGATAGCTACCATGCGAAAAGCTCTAACATAAGACACCACCAGGACCACGCACAGAACAAAGGATGGAACAGAATTAGCCGGCTGCAGACCATCCCCCTCCGGAGACAGGCAGCCAGAGCTGGAAGGGCCGGAAGGGGGCAATCGCAGCCCCAGAGAGACATTATCTACCAAACTTCAAGCAGGCTTCTTTGCTAACTAAGACTTTTTGGGGTTCTGGACAGTCATCATCTGCCTGAGAAGGTGCACCAGTTGTACCACCCAGAAAACTGAGCAGCGGGGACGGGAGAGGCGATAAGTCGCAGCGACCACGCTCGCCAAACACCTGAGCTACTTGGACCTTCTGCTGCTGCTGCTGCTGCTGCTGCTAAGTCGCTTCGTCGTGTCCAACTCTGTGCAACCCCATAGACGGCAGCCCACCAGGCTCCCCCATCCCTGGGATTCTCTAGGCAAGAATACTGGAGTGGGTTGCCATTTCCTTCTCCAATGCATGAAAGTGAGAAGTCAAAGTGAAGTCACTCAGTCGTGTCCAACTCTTCGCGACCCTATGGTCTGCAGCCTACCAGGCTCCTCCGTCCATGGGATTTTCCAGGCAAGAGTACTAGAGTGGGGTGCCATTACCTGGGAAGGGCACAAAACGCAGGCCCAACCAAGTCTGCGCTTTTGTGGAGTACCTGAGTGCCTGAACCTGAGTGGCTTAAACCTGGGAGGTGCATATAGCCCAGGGCCAGCCTCGGATGGTTCCCGGCGGAGCAAGCTAGAGCCTGAGCTGTGTGCGCCATGAGTGGGGGCAGGCCCAGTGTGGCTGAGACACTGCGAGCACACACCAGTGTTATTTGTTTACAGCGTCCCTCCGTCCCCACAGCACAACTGAACAAGTGAGACTAAAAAATGTGTCCATCACCGCCCCCCTTGTGTCAGGACGGAAATCAGACACTGAAGAGACCAGCAAACAGATGAAGCTAAAACAGAGGGAACCGCTTTGGAAGTGACAGGTGCAACAGATTAAAACCCTGTTGTTAGTACCAACTACATAGGAAGGGGCCTACAGATCTTAAGAAATATAAGCCGGACCAAGAATTATCCGAAAATGAACTGACCCCACACTGCCCACAACACCACCAGAGAAAGTCCTAGATATATCTTTACTATTTTTATGACCATTCTTCTTTTTCTTTTCTTTTTCTTTTTTTAAACTTTTTACAATTTTTAAGTCGTCTATTACTCCTTTAATTTTCATTTTTATAACCTATTACTTTTCAAAAAAAGACCCTATTTTTAAAGCAAACTTCATATATATATATTTTTTAATAATTCTTGTGACTTTGTTTTTTTTTGTTTTTTCTTCTTCTTTTAATATTGTATTTTTGAAAATCCAAACTCTACTCTAGATCTTTAATCTTTGCTTTTTGGTATTTGTTATCAATTTTGTACCTTCAAAAACCCAATCTTCAGTACCATTTTTATCTGAGAGCGAGATTACTGGTTTGACTTCTCTCTCTCCTCCTTTGGACTCTCCTTTTTCTCCACCAGGTCGTCTCTGTCTCCTCCCTCCCCCAACTCTGTGAATCTCTGTGTGTTCCAGACGGAGGAGAACACTTAGGGAACTGGTTATTGGTTGGATCTGTCTCTCTCCTTTCCATTCCCCCCTTTTATCCTCCAGGCCACCTCTGTCTCCTCCCTCCCTCTTCTCTTCTCTGTATAACTCCACGAACATCTCTGAGCAGTCCAGACTGTGGAGCGCACATAAGGAAGTGATTACTGGCTAGCATGCTCTCTCCTCTTCTGAGTCCACCTCATCTCATTCGGGTCACCTCTAACTCTCTCCTCCTGCTTCTCTTCTCCATGTAACTCTGTGAGCCTCTCTGGGTGTCCCTCACTGTGGAGAAACTTTTCATCTTTAACCTAGATGTTTTATCAATGGTGTTGTATAGAAGGAGAAGTCGTGAAACTACTGTAAAAATAAGACTAAAAACCAGAAGCAGGAGGCTTAAGTCCAAACCCTGAGAACACCAGAGAACTCCTGACTCCAGGGAGCATTAATCAATAGGAGCTCATCAAATGCCTCCATACCTACACTGAAACCAAGCATCACCCAAGGGACAGCAAGTTCCAGAGCAAGACATACTCCAAAACCATTGACATCTCATAACTCATTACTGGACACTTCATTGCACTCCAGAGAGAAGAAATCCAGCTCCACCCACCAGAACACTGACAAAAGCTTCCCTATCCAAGAAACCTTGACAAGCCACTGATACAACCCCACCCACAGCGAGGAAACTCCACAATAAAGAGAACTATACAAACTGTGAGAATGCAGAAAGGCCACCCCAAACACAGCAATATAAACAGAATGAAGAGACAGAGGAATACCCAGCAGGTAAAGGAACAGGATAAATGCCCACCAAACCAAACAAAAGAGGAAGAGATAGGGAAACTACCTGATAAAGAATTCCGAATAATGATAGTGAAAATGATCCAAAATCTTGAAATAAAAATGGAATCACAGATAAATAGCCTGGAGACAAGGACTGAGAAGATGCAAGAAAGGTTTAACAAGGACCTAGAAGAAATAAAAAAGAGTCAATATATAATGAATAATGCAATAAATGAGATAAAAAACACCCTGGAGGCAACAAATAGTAGAATAATGGAGGCAGAAGATAGGATTAGTGAAGTAGAAGATAGAATTGTAGAAACAAATGAATCAGAGAGGAAAAAAGAGAAACGAATTAAAAGAAATGAGGCCAATCTCAGAGACCTCCAGGACAATATGAAATGCTTCAACATTTTAATTATAGGAGTCCCAGAAGAAGAAGACAAAAAAAAGACCATGAGAAAATACTTGAGGAGATAATAGGTGAAAACTTCCCTGAAATGGGGAAGGAAATAATCACCCAAGTCCAAGAAACCCAGAGAGCCCCAAACAGGATAAACCCAAGGGGAAACACCCCAAGACACATATTAATCAAATTAACAAAGATCAAACACAAAGAACAAATATTAAAAGCAGCAAGGGAAAAACAAATAACACACAAGGGGATTCCCATAAGGATAACAGCTGATCTTTCAATAGAAACCCTTCAGGCCAGGAGGGAATGGCAAGACATACTTAAAGTGATGAAAGAAAATAAACTACAGCCCAGATTACTGTACCCAGCAAGGATCTCATCCAAATATGAAGGAGAAATCAAAAGCTTTACAGATAAGCAAAAGCTGAGAGAATTCAGCACCACCAAACCAGCTCTTCAACAAATGCTAAAGGATCTTCTCTAGACAGGAAACACAAAAAGGGTGTATAAACCTGAACCCAAAACAATAAAGTAAATGGCAACAGGATCATACTTATCAATAATTACCTTAAACGTAAATGGGTTGAATGCCCCAAACAAAAGACAAAGACTGGCTAAATGGATACAAAAACAAGACCCCTATATATGTTGTCTACAAGAGACCAACCTCAAAACAAGGGACACATACAGACCGAAAGTGAAGGGCTGGAAAAAGAGATTCCACACAAATAGAGACCAAAAGAAAGCAGGAGTAGCAATACTCATATCAGATAAAATAGACTTTGAAATGAAGGCTGTGAAAAGAGACAAAGAAGGACACTACATAATGATCAAAGGATCGATCAAAGAAGAAGATATAACAATTATAAATATATATGCACCCAACATAGGAGCACTACAATATGTAAGACAAATGCTAACAAGTCTGAAAGGGAAAATTAACAAAGGAGCACCACAATATGTAAGACAAATGCTAACAAGTCTGAAAGGGGAAATTAACAATAACACAGCAATAGTGGGAGACTTTAATACCCAGATAGACAGATCAACTAAACAGAAAATTAACAAAGAAATACAAATTAAATGATACGATAGACCAGTTTGACCTAATTGATATCTATAGGACATTTCACCTCAAAACAATGAATTTCACCTTTTTCTCAAGTGCACATGGAAACTTCTCCAGGATAGATCACATCCTTGATAATTTCAAAAAAATGAAATCATTCCAAGCAACTTTTCTGACCATAATGCAGTAAGATTAGATCTCAATTACAGGAGAAAAACTATTAAAAATTCCAACATATGGAGGCTGAACAACACACTGCTGAATAATGTAAAAATCACAGAAGAAATCAAAAAAGAAATCAAAATATGCATAGAAATGAATGAAAATGAAAACACAACAACCCAAAACCTGTGGGACACTGTAAAAGCAGTGCTAAGGGGAAAGTTCATAGCAATATGGGCATGCCTCAAGAAACAAGAAAAAAGTCAAATAAATAACTTAACTCTACACCTAAAGCAACTAGAAACGGAAGAAATGAAGCGCCCCAGGGTTAGTAGAAGGAAAGAAATCTTAAAAATTAGGGCAGAAATAAATGCAAAAGAAACAAAAGAGACCATAGCAAAAATCAACAAAGCCAAAAGCTGATTCTTTGAAAGGATAAATAAAATTAACAAACCATTAGCCAGACTCAGCAAGAAACAAAGGGAGAAAAATCAAAGCAATAAAATTAGAAATGAAAATGGAGAGATCAGAACAGACAACTCAGAAATACAAAGAATCATGAGACTACTATCAGCAATTATATGCCAAGAAAATGGACAACGTGGAAGAAAGGGACAAATTCTTAGAAAAGTACAACTTTCCAAAAATGAAACAGGAAGAAACAGAAAATAATAACAGACTCATCACAAGCACGGAAATTGAAACTGTAATCAGAAGTCTTCCAGCAAACAAAAGCCCAGGTCCAGATGGCTTCACAGCTGAATTCTACCAAAAATTTCGAGAAGAGCTAACACCTATCCTACTCAAACTCTTCCAGAAAATTGCAGAGGAAGGTAAACTTTCAAACTCATTCTATGAGGCCACTTTCACCCTAATACCAAAACCTGACAAAGATGCCACAAAAAAAAAAAAAAAACTACAGGCCAATATCACTGATGAATATAGATGCAAAAATCCCTGACAAAATTCTAGCAATCAGAATCCAGCAACACATTAAAAAGATCATACACCATGACCAAGTGGGCTTTATCCCAGGAATGCAAGGATTCTTCAATATCTGCAAATCAATCAATGTAATACACCACATTAACAAATTGAAAAATAAAAGCCATATGATTATCTCAATAGATGCAGAGAAAGCCTCTGACAAAATTCAACATCCATTTATGATAAAAACTCTCCAGAAAGCAGGAATAGAAGGAACATACCACAACATAATAAAAGCTATATATGACAAACCCACAGCAAACATTATCCTCAATGGTGAAAAATTAAAAGCATTTCTCCTAAAGTCAGGAACAAGACAAAGGTGCCCACTTTCACCACTACTATTCAACATAGTTCTGGAAGTTTTGGCCACAGCAATCAGAGAAGAAAAAGAAATAAAAGGAATCCAAATTGGAAAAGAAGAAGTAAAACTCTCACTGTTTGCAAATGACATGATCCTCTACATAGAAAATACTAAAGACTCCATCAGAAAATTACTAGAGCTAATCAATGAATATAGCAAAGTCACAGGATATAAAATTAACACACAGAAATCCCTTGCATCCCTATATACTAATAATGAGAAAGTAGAAAAAGAAATTAAGGAAACAATTCCATTCACCATTGCAAAAGATAAGAATAAAATACTTAGGAATATATCTACCTAAAGAAAATAAGACCTATATATAGAAAACTATAAAACACTGGTGAAAGAAATCAAAGAGGACACTAATAGATGGAGAAATATACCATGTTCATGGATTGGAAGAATCAATATAGTGAAAATGAATATACTACCCAAAGCAACTACAGATTCAATGCAATCTCTATCAAGCTACCAACAGTATTTTTCACAGAGCTAGAACAAATAATTTCACAATTTGTATGGAAATACAAAAAAACTCAAATAGCCAAAGCAATCTTGAGAAAGAAGAATGGAACTGGAGGAATCAACCTGCCTGACTTCAGGCTCAACTACAAAGCCACAATCATCAAGACGGTATGGTACTGGCACAAAGACAGAAATATAGATCAATGGAACAAAATAGAAAGCCCAAAGATAAATCCACACACCTATGGACACCTTATCTTCGACGAAGGGGGCAGGAATATACAATGGATTAAAGACAATCTCTTTAACAAGTGGTGCTGGGAAAACTGGTCAACCACTTGTAAAAGAATGAAACTAGAACACTTTCTAACATCATTCACAAAAATAAACTCAAAATGGATTAAAGATCTAAATGTAAGACCAG
This sequence comes from Capra hircus, assembly GCF_001704415.2. Classification (NCBI taxonomy): domain Eukaryota; kingdom Metazoa; phylum Chordata; class Mammalia; order Artiodactyla; family Bovidae; genus Capra; species Capra hircus. The sequence goes on along the minus strand of NW_017189532.1, from coordinate 20,009 downwards.
AAACTATAAAACTCCCAGAGGAGAACATAGGCAAAACACTCTCCAACATAAATCACAGCAGGATCTTCTAAGACCCACCTCTCAGAATACTGGAAATAAAAGCAAAAATAAACAAATGGGACCTAATTAAAATTAAAAGCTTCTGCACAACAAAGGAAACTATAAGCAAGGTGAAAAGACAGCCTTCAGAATGGGAAAAAATAATAGCAAATGAAGCAACTGACAAACAACTAATCTCAAAAATATACAAGCAACTCCTGCAGCTCAATTCCAGAGAAATAAACAACCCAATCAAAAAATAGGCCAAAGAACTAAATAGACATTTCTCCAAAGAAGACATACGGATGGCTAACAAACACAGGAAAAGATGCTCAACCTCACTCATTATCAGAGAAATGCAAATCAAAACCACAATGAGGCACCATTTCACACCAGTCAGAATGGCTGTGATCCAACAGTCTACAAGCAATAAATTCTGGAGAGGGTGTGGAGAAAAGGGAACCCTCTTACACTGTTGGTGGGAATGCAAACTAGTACAGCCACTATGGAGAACAGTGTGGAGATTCCTTAAAAAAAACGAAATAGAACTGCCTTATGACCCAGCAATCCCACTGCTGGGCATACACATCGAGGAAACCAGAATTGAAAGAGACACGTGTACCCCAATGTTCATCACAGCACTGTTTCTAATAGCCAGGACATGGAAGCAACCTAGATGCCCATCAGCAGATGAAAGGATAAAGCTGTGGTACATATACACAACAGAATATTACTCAGCCATTAAAAAGAATACATTTGAATTAGTTCTAATGAGGTGGATGAAACTGGAGCCTATTATACAGAGTGAAGTAAGCCAGAAAGAAAAACACCAATACAGTATACTAACGCATATATATGGAATTTAGAAAGATGGTAACGATAACCCTGTATGCGAGACAGCAAAAGTGACACAGATATATAGAACAGTCTTTTGGACTCTGTGGGAGAGGGCGAGGGTGGGATGATTTGGGAGAATGGCACTGAAACATGTATACTATCATATAAGAAACAAATCACCAGTCTAGTTTCGATGCATGATACTGGATGCTTGGGGCTGGTGCACTGGGATGACCCAGAGAGATGGTATGGGGAGGGAGGTGGGAGGGGGGTTCAGGATGGGAAACATGTGTACACCCATGGTGGATTCATGTTGATATATGGCAAAACCAATACAGTATTGTAAGGTAAAATAAAAAAAAATTTTTTTAAGTCCTAAGCAGAGATATACCAGATAAATAATAAGGTAATAGGAAGATATAAAAATGATTTGGGAAAACTAAAGTTAAAAATGATACAGAAGAGTTAAAAATTCACAGAATATCACACTGAGAGCAGAAAAAAAAGAAGGAAACATGAAACTAAAAAGACATCTGAGGATACAGAGCAGAGATTGATTAAAGCAAGCAAAGTCAAATGAAAAATGGTAAATGGCATCCAATATGAAAAAAGCAAGTCCTCCTGAAGAAGAGAATCAAAGTAAAAGAGGAGAAAAATGCAAAGATTTAATTCAGGAAACCATACAGAATATAAGATTTAGCCTTAAGACAAAGTTTTCTTTCACTTGGCCATAGTGTAAATTGGTACAAAAAAGCAACACTAATAGATACATTAACTAAATTTCAGAGATAAAGAACACTGCTCTTCTTTAGTTGCTAAGCTGTGGCTGACTCTCTGCTACCCTGTGCACTGTACCCCACCAAGCTCCTTTGTCCATGAGGTTTCTCAGGCAAGAATACTAGAGTGAGTTGTCATTTCCTCCTACAGGGGATCTTCCTGACCCAGGAATTGAACCCGCATTTCCTGCATTGAAGGCAGATTCTTCACCACTGAGCCACCAAAGGAGCCCAAACAACACTGTACAATGTAGCGAAATTCATCTTTAGGCTTATAAAGGGGTAATTATCAGTCCAGTCTCAGAAGTCTCCATCACAACAGTCACTGTCAGAATATAGTGGATCAGTGCTTAAAAGCATAAATGACCTAAGCATTTTATACTGAGCTACAGTGCCATTTAAGAATAAAAGAATAGACAAAATTTCAAATACACAAGAACTCAGCACATATAGTTCTAATGAGCCCCTATTGCACAACGGAGAAACTGCTGCATAAAATCAGTTAATGGATACTTTAAAGATAGTAGGAATATGAAAATTGTTGTTACAAAGAAGAATCTAAATGCTTTTAAATGTAACCACAGAGAAATAATACAACAAAAGTCACACAATAATGATGAAAAGCTAAAAGGCAGTATAAGTAAATTTTCTAAATTTCTTAGCCATGGATCTAAAGATAACTTTAAGGTTGCCAAGTCAAATAACTGAGTGATAATACATACATATAAATTTATAATTGGAGAAGGAAATGGCAACCCACTCCAGTACTCTTGCCTGGAGAATCCCACGGATGGAGGAGCCTGGTAGGCTACAGGTCATGGGGTTGTAAAGAGTTGGACACGACTAAGCAACTTCACTTTCACTTTCACTAATAGTGAGCACCAATCATTCTAAAAATAGTGGCATAATTCAATAAAATTGGATAGTGAGGGAGGGAGATGGAGAGATGGATCAAAGTACATGTGAAGTAATTTCATAACTTCTCATAGTGGGATAACAATAGATAAAATTTCCCACTGCCTACAGATGGTAAAGAATCTGCCTGCAATGCAGGAGGCCCAGGTTATCAGGAAGATCCCCTAGAGAAGGGAATGGCAACCCACTCCAGTGCTCTTGCCTGTAGAATTTCATGGACAGAGAAGCCTGGTGGGTTACAGCCCATGGGGTCTCAAAGAGTCAGACGCAACTGAACAACTAATAATCCCCCTGGTAGACAGTAGCTCCACTACAAATTTCTCAGCAAGAAACTGGCCTCATCAGTGTTGAATATGTCATCTCCAAACAGTATTTTTTTATTCCATGAAGGTACTGTTTGGGACCTTTAGTTGGGTGTTTCCATCTTTCATAGGGATTATAGATGCTTGCAGCAGAGTATAGCACAACCAACACCACTATAAGGAAGAAATGATTCCTTCATTTTCCTTATTTTGAGGCATCACTGCCACTCTACACTAAAAACACTATCTTCCCATCTGGGTCTGGAAATCTAAACCCTGATATCAAGTTCCCTTTTCTTCCTCCCACTCCATAAAAATGTGCCTTTTGACTCCTGGCACGTGGATTAAAGTTTTATGGAGGGAAATTTGTCTCTACTGCCCTGTACTTGTCTATTCTTTACCCCAAATGTACTTCCTATGGACATGCCAATCTAGCCCCTAAACCTGCAAGGCCTCATGTCTCTTCCTTTTCACATACCTGACTCTTCCTTTCACGCTGTTCCTTCTGTCATCAGACAACTTAGAGATACAGACGTATCTACTGGGAGGAAGGGTTCTCTCACCATACTGACTTTAATTGTCACCAGCTGTGTTCCATGTTGCTGTTATCTTGGAATGGTGCAGTTCTATGGCCGCCCTTGAACCTGACCAAGATGCATCTGATGTGGGCTCCTATTCACTCTATGTAATGACCCAAATGTGCTGCCCTTTTTCCTCCATCCTGCTTTCTTAAACTAACTGCAACTCTGTGAGATGTATTACTAGACCTCAGGTAAAGCAGTCTTTGTTCTCCTCCATGTCTTCTGAAATTGAAAGGACAAGAGGTTGAGCTCAGAACAGTATTGGGCAGCGAAAACAGAATGAAGGAGAAACAGGAAGGGGGTCTTAACGAGAATGGGTGCAGATTGGACAGAAGGCTCATGCCAGCAAGGACAGGTAAGCCTCTTGTAGAGGAGATGGTCAATAAAGAAGAGAAGCTTGGGTAGGATGATCTGACCTTGCTATCATCTCTGGACTTGAGTTTAAAGAAGATCTTCCCTTTGGTGCTTATGGTTCATTGTCTCCTAAGTACACCCAGCTCCTTTATTTCTTGGTCATCTTAGCCTTGTTCAAACTTCCCGGTTTCTACCCTAAGGATCCTACCCTTTTTGTAGAAATCCCTCCCCAGGACACTGAGGACCACACCCTTTCAGCGTTGTTTGGTCATCAAGGCACTCCCTTTAGACAACAGTAGCTAGAGAAGGCTTGGAGAAGGCAATGGCACCCCACTCCAGTACTCTTGCCTGGAAAATCCCATGGACAGGGGAGCCTGGTGGGCTGCAGTCCATGGAGTCGCTAAGAGTCGGACACGACTGAGCAACTTCACTTTCACTTTTCACTTTCATGCGTTGGAGAAGGAAATGGCAACCCACTCCAATGTTCTTGCCTGGAGAATCCCAGGGACGGGGAGCCTGGTGGGCTGCCATCTATGGGGTCGCACAGAGTTGGACATGACTGAAGCGACTTAGCAGCAGCAGCAGCAACTACAGAAGGCTTATACCTCACAAATCACTATTCTGACACCTCCCTGGAGGGTGGGAATGCCAGGGGGCAATGTTCTGTGGTTTGAAATTGGGGATATTTCCTTAACATCTCTAAAGAGCCTTCCCAAATGACCTTCTACTTCTCATCTTCCCATGTTCAATTCTTGTGGCACATATAGCAGAGATGGTATTTCCTCTAAGCCATCCCTCATGGCCACCTCCCATATTTTTAATTCATTCTGTCTCCTGTTTGTCACCATCAACTGCTAGTTTGGATGCCTTACCTGCTATCTCTTCAACTTAACACAACTGTATTTCAGCCTGAGTGAAGGTATAAATCATCTCTCTTCTCTCCAACAAATTCCCCTTATATATTTTGAAGAGTACTCACTTATTGGTTACTATCAGACAACTTTTCCACCCTACCTGCTTTCCCCCATATCCTCACAGATCATATCAGTTTTCTGTTTTACAGTCTGAACTCACTTCCTGAGGCTCTCAAGGATTCAACAGAAAATCCTGCTGTACTGGTTATCTTGGTGCCGTTTCAAATCTGAGGGTTCGTGTTCATTTCACTAAGGGGTAGCACTCAGACTTGGTTTTTACCAGTGTAGGAATAAGGGCAAATATTTATCTGCTGGAAGTTTTCCTGGGTGTTTGTATGCAAGAAAATACAACTGAGGACTGATAAATGCTCTCAGGGACTGGTTTAACTAGAGGTGTGTCTTACATGAAATATATTTGCCAATATATTTTGGCACTCAACAGACACTTTTATAAACTTAGTTTACCACTGATGCTGTTAAGCTTCCTATCTCCTTTCCTCTCCTGAGGGCTTCTGGAGAAAGGGAGATGATGTCACAGGAGTAATAGTGGTGAAATTAATTTTTCTGAACAGTGGTAACAAACATCCAGCTTCTGGGAAGAGACAAATCCTCCAAGAGCAAGTTCTCTCCATTTAGCTCCCTAGGTAGAGGGTCTCTCATTCAGATTTTAGTCACTGGAGGAAAAACATAGTGAGGTGAGTGGAGTTGATAATCCTAAACTGACCAATAAGTTCATCTAACCTGTGGTCCTTACAATCGTTTGGCCTAGCAAGTGACTTCTAGATTTTCCATTGAGCTACTTCCTGAGTGCCTCCAAATATGTTCATGTCCTAGTTCTTGGAATCTGTGAATATGTTAAGTTACATGGTGATGGGGAATTAAGACTACAAATGACATTAGGGCTGCTAATCAGCTTACTTTAAAATAAGGGGATTTCTTAAGTTATCACAATGGGTCCAAAAAAGTGGCAGAGGGCTGCAGAAGAAAGGAGTCAGGGAGATGTGACAATGGCAGTGATGCAATGAGACAGGTTATGTTTCCTAGCTTTGAAAATGAAAGAAATGACTATGTCCTTTAGAAGCTAAGAAAGGGCAAGAAAATGGCTTATCACTGTAGCCTTCAGAAAGGAATGCAGCTCTATTGGCACCTTGCCTTTATCCCAGTGAGACCCTGTTGTACTTCTATTCCAAAACACTATAAGCTAATAAATTCATGTGTTTTCGTTAAGCTTCTAAACTTATGGTAACTGTTAGAGCATCAGTAGAAAAGTAATATGCAGCACAAAGTATTAATACATCATATCATAAACAATTTATTGAGATCTTGCTTTGAGCGAGTTGTCAGAAGCCTGGGATTACATGCTATTGGGGAAAAAAAAATATGATCCCTGATGCCACAGAGTTTCTAGCCCAACACAGGAACTAAGTCTTGTGGGCATATCTCAGGATCACAAGTCAGTGTTAGGGATCCTGTTCTCCAGAATTCTGCTCCTGTTACTGTTTCTTGGACCTGTTTTCAGGCCCTCTTCCCATTTAATCCTCAGAACGTTCTCAGAGCACCCTCCTTTCTACTGAGAGCTACATATCCTTTTGCCAACTGCTTTCCTTTCCTTTAGGCTCTCCCAACTTGATACAAATCTTCACCAAGACAAACCTCAAATACCAATTTCTTGGTTTCTGAGATTTTCTCTAACCTGAGAATAACCTATGTATTGATAACATCATGTATTTTTCTCCATATTCTTTTACATGAAAGAATGTCACCTCAGTATAAGTGCTAAAAGCATTTTTTTTCAACTGGTACATATGACCACGTAGCATCAGCAGAGACAGAATGTAGGTTCTAAGGAGACCATGATCACAATGGCTTTGGATTCAGAGAAACCTGAGAAGATAAGAAACTTGAGCCAAAGCCTGATGATGACTTAAAATTTTATAGAGTTTGAGGCTTGCTACAATTCTTGATGGAGATAGGAAGGCTGACAGGCCTCACAGACTGTGTTTCCAAAAGGGCAGTGGTAGGATTCATAACGAAACAGATTTAACTGGAGTTCCCAAGTGGTGCAGAGGTAAAGAATTCACATACCATTACACGAGACATAAGAGACAAGGGTTTGATCCCTGGGTAGGGAAGATTCCCTGAAGAAGGAAATAGCAACCCACTCCAGTAGTCTTGCCTGGAAAGTTCCATGGACAGAGGAGCCTGGAGGGTTATAATCCATGGGATCACAAAGAGTTGGGTGTGAGTGAGTACACACAAACATGGATCATCAGCCAGTTCTGTGTACCTAAGTCATAGATTAGTAACTGAGGAGTCTTAAAATGTATTAAACAATCACTCTGGTAGCTTCTCTGAAATCTGGTGAATCAGGCCTAATTCCTTCCTTCAACAAAAGTTCAGAGGTCACAACGTATGTCCAAATAAGTGTGACAAATGATGTGGGTCACCAAAGAAGAATAAAACAGGAGGCTCTGAAGTCAAGAGGTGAGTGGTTTTCTGCAATACAGCTTCTAGTAGCTAATGCCACCCACACTGCAGAGAACAGTTTTATAAAAATACAAATTTTATTATCTCTGCTAGTAAAGTTTATATACTCACTTTTGAGTATGTATCCCAGAAAAATCCTCAGGTAAAATCCAAGAGCAAATGAACTCGACTGCTCTTCATAGCAATTCTGTGGAAGTGGATAGTTGGAGACTAGGTGTTCACCTCTGGGGACAAATAAATAAAGGTGTTTACTCATTCTAAAATACTAGCCAGTGGTTCAAAGCAATAGCTTAAACTTCTGGACATATACACAGCAGCATAGACACAATTTATCACATTGGTATACACACTGACTGAAAATTTTACAGTTGAAATGGAATGGTGGTTGGACTTGCTTTACAAATAACCTAACAAAAATATAGAAATAAGCGGGGAACTGGATATAATATGGATAGTAAAATCTTGTTAACTGTTGAAGCTGGGTGATGCACACGCCACTAGTGAATATTCTTTAAAAAAAAAGTCTTCAAGTTATTTGCCCATTTTTTAAATTGTGCTAAAATACATGTTAGGTAAAATTCATCACTTAAAATATTTTAGAGAACAAGTCAGTGACAAGTCAGTGTAAGTATTAATCTTCATTATTTATTTCTAGAATGTTTTCATCACTCAACTAGGAAGGCCATACCCACTAAGTAGCATGAATATAAACCAGAAAATTATGGAGAAATAGCTTTAAAACACTTAAAGGGAAAAAAGAAGTGGCAACCAAGAATTCCATAGCCAGTGACAGCATATTTCCAAAATAAAGACAAAATAAAAATTAAACTTTTAAAAGTAAAAGAATTCATCAGCAATAGACCTGCATTATCAAACACATTAAAAGAATTCATTCAGATAGAAGAAATAGACTCCCGTGAGAATATGGATTTACTCAATACAGTGGTGACTGAAAAACTGTAAATATTTGCATAAATAAAAAAGATGGGTTTTCTCTTATTTTCAAAATCGCTTTGAAAAATAGTATTTTCAAGGGAAAGTCATAACAAGGTTTATAGGGTTATAAACATATGAAAAGGTAAAATAGATGACAACAATGACACAAAGGTCAGTAGGGAAGAAATAAACATATACTGCTCTAAGGATACTATTCATAAAGTAATATCACATGAAGGCAGACTTTGAGAAGTTTTAGCTGTATACTATCAACCCTGAAGGAGTCACTAAATTATTAAACTAAACAATGATAGCTAATAGAACAAAAAAAGATAAAGTAGAATAATGAAAAATATTAGCTCCAAAGAATTTAGGGGAAAAAGGAAACAAAATATAGAGGAAATAGAAAAAAACACAAAATATTAACTTAATATTATTCATGATTGGAGACTTAAATACAATTCTCTAAATACCGTGTTGAATACACAGACAGAAAATCAGTAATGATATCATTTCAGTCTCTCAATCGTGTTAAACTCTTTGCACCCCATGGACTGCAGCACACCAGGTTTCCGTGTCCAATGCCAACTCCCGGAGCTTGCTCAAACTCATGTCCATCGAGTCAGTGATACCATCCAACCATCTTATTCTCCGTCGTCCCCTTCTCCTCTTGCCTTCAATCTTTTCCAGCATCAGGGTCTTTTCCAATGAGTCAGTTCTTCTCATTAGGTGGCCAAAGTATTGGAGTTTCAGCATCAGTCCTTTCAGTGAAAATTCAGGATTGATTTGCTTTAGGACTGACTGATTTGATCCCCTTGTGGTCCAAGGGACTCTCAAGAGTCTTCTCCAACACCACCGTTCAAAAGCATCAATTCTTCGGTGCTTAGCTTTCTTTATAGTCCAACTCTCACATCCATACATGGCTACAGGAAAAACCATAGCTTTGACTAGACAGACCTTGGTCAGCAAAGCAATGTCTCTGCTTTTTAATATGCTCGCTCAATAGTCATAGCTTTACTTCCAAGGAGCAAGCATCTTTTAATTTCATGCTACAGTCACTATCTGCAGTGATTTTGGAGCCCAATAAAGATATAGAAGACTTTAAATACTGTATGAATCAAATTGGTCTAATTGAGAGTAGTAGAACATTCCACCCAGCAATAGCAGAATAGTCTTTACAAGTACACAGACAACATTTACCAAGATAGATCATATTCTGGGCCAAGGAAACAAGTACCAATATATTTTAAAAGACAAATCATATAATTTACTTTCTATATATGTATGAGTATTGAATTTGAAATCAATGACAAAGATATGTTGTTTTATCAGTTATCTTTCCCATTAAGTTTAAAATATTAAATCTACCCTTATTTAGATTATATGACTCTCTATATAGAAATTCATTAATAATCTAAAAATGCTCCTAGAAGTAATAAGGGTAATAAGAATCTACAATTTGTGTGGAAACACAAAATAACCCTAATAGCCAAAGTAATCATGGGAAAAAAATGGAGCTGGAGGAATCAACCTTTCTAACTTAAGACTATACTAAAAAACTATAGTCATCAAGACAGTATGGTATTCGCACAAAAACAGAAATATAAACCAATGGAGCAAGATATAAAGCCCAGAGATAAACCCCCACACATCTGGGCACATTATCTTTGACAAAGCAGGCAAGAATCTACAATGGAGAAAAGAGAGCCTCTCCAATAGATGGTTCTAGGAAAAATGGACAGCCACATATAAAATAATGAAACTAGAACACTTTCTTAGAGAAGGAAACAGCAACCCACTCCAGTATTCTTGCCTGGAGAATACTGTGGACAGAGGAGCCTGGTGGGCTGCTGTCCATGGGGTTGCACAGAGTTGGACAAAACTGAAGCAACTTAGCATGCATGCGTGCATTGGAGAAGGAAATGGTAACCCACTCCAGTGTTTTTGCCTGGAGAATCCCAGGGACAGAGGAGACTGGTACGCTGCCATCTATGGGGTTGGACACAACTGTAGCTACTTAGCAGCAGTAGCAGCAGAAGAACACTTTCTAATATCATGCCCCCAAATAAATGAATTAAAGATTTAAATGTAAGAGCTCCCTGCTGGCTCAGATGGTAAAGAATCTGCCTGCAATGCAGAAAACCCAGGTTTGACCCTGGGGTTAGGAAGATCCCCTGGAGAAGGGAATGGCAACCCACTCCAGTAATCTTTTCTGGTAAATTCCATGACAGAGGAGCCTGGCAGGCTACACTCCCAGAGGTTGCAAAGAGTTGGACACTACTGAGCAACTAATACTTTCACTTTCACTTCTAGGAACTAGAAAGCTCTTATAGGAAAATATAGGCAGTACATTCTTTGACATACATCACAGCAATATCCTCTTTGACCCAACGTAGAATAGTGGAAATAAAAACAAAAGTAAACAAATGGAATTTTAACTCAAATGCTTCTGCACATCAAAGGAAACAAACAAAAGACAACTCTAAGAATAGGAGAAAATAATTGAAAATTAAACACCTGACAAAGGATTAATCTCCAAACTATACAAACATCTCATGCAGCTTGATACCAGAAAAAAAACATCACAATCAAATAAGACATTTCTCCAAAGACGACATACAGATGGCCAACAAAAACGTGAAAAGATACTCAACATTGCTCATGATTAGAGAAATAAAAATCAAAATTATAACAAGGTATCACCTCACATCAGTCAGAATGATCATCATTAAAAAATCTACAAACAGTAAACACTGGAGAGCATGTGGAACCCTCTTGCACCATTGGTGGGAATGTAAAATGGCACAGCCACTAAGGAAACCAGGGCTTCCCAGGTACTGCTAGTGGTAAAGAACCTGTCTGACAATGCAGGAAACCTAACAGATACAGGTTTGATCCCTGGGTCAGGAAGATCCTCGGAGGAGGAAATGGAAACCCACTCTGGTATTCTTGCCTGGAGAATCCCATAGACAGAGGAGCATGGTGGGCTACAGTCCATAGAGTCACAAAGAGGCAGACATGACTGAAGAGACTTAGAACAGACACAGACTATGGAGGACGGTATGGGGATGGCTTAAAAAACTAGGAATAGGACTACCATATGACACAACAATCCCACTAATGGACATATATTCTGAGAAAACCATAATTTAAAGAGACACATATACCTCAATGTTTGTTATAGAATTTTTTACAATAGCTTGGACATGGAAGAAATCTAGATGTCCATCCACAGATAAATGGATACAGAAATTGTGGTACATATGTACAATGGAATACTACTCAGCTATACAAAAGAACACATTCAAGTCAGTCCTAATGAGGTGGATGAATCTAAAGTCTATTATAAAGGGTGAAGTGAAGTAAGTCAGAAAGAGGACAGATACTGTATATTAATGAGTGCATATGGAATCTAGAAAGATGGTACTGATGAACCTATTTGCAGGGCAGCAACAGAGACACAGACATAGAGAACAGACTTGACACGGTGGGGGAAGCAGAGGGTGGGATGAACTGAGAGAATAACAGAAACATAGACATTAACGTATATAAAATAGATAGCAAATGGGAATTTGCTGTGTGACACAGGGAGCTCAACCCAGTGCCCTGTGACAACCTAGAGGGGTGAAATGGAATAGGAGATTGGAGGGAGATTCAGAAGGGAGGGGACATATGTATACCTGTGGCTCATTCATGTTGATGTATGACAGAAGCCAACACAATATTATAATGCAATTATCCTCCAATGAAAACAATGAATAAAAAAGAGTAATAATCTAAAAATGCTCCAAGAAGTAATAACTTCTTGCTACATCATAAAAAACAAGGTCAATGTACAAAAAATTAATTTTTTTCAATGAACAGTTGGAAACCAAAATTTCCATAAATACAGTTTATGATAGCCTCAAAAAAGTGAAATGTCAGGAACAAATCTAAGTAAATATGTGCTGGAATAGTATGCAGATAACTACAAAGGACTGCTGAAAGAAATCAAATGAAACCTAAATAGACAGATATATTATATTCCTATGATATGAAAACACTTATATAAGGGTTCTACAAGTGCATTTTCTCTTAACTGATAGAATAAATGCAATTCTTATACGATTACTTTGTAGCTGAAAACAAGATTATAAAATGTACATTAAATGACAAAGGAGGTAGATCAACCAAAAATAATTTTTAAAAGTACAAAGGTAGAGGGCCTCAATTACTCTATTTTAAGATTTCAAGCTACAGTACTCAAGACAGTTTGGTATAGACAAAAGAGCTGAAATACAGATTAATGAAACAGAAGAGACAGTCCATAATGAGAGAAAACACATATGTTCAATGAATATTCGACAAATGTATAAAGGCAATTAAATTAAGAAAAGATAGTAACTTTAAAAAATGATGCTGAAACAACCCTATAGCAAATCACTAAACAGCTTTGTGTCACTGTTGATTGTTCCTAGGCATCATACAAAAAGCATGACCCATAAAAGTATTGACAGGGTCTGTCCTAAGACTCTTCAACAAAAGAGTCTGAAATGCAGTACTTGGATGCAATCTCAAAAACAACAGAATGATCTCTGTTCATCTCCAAGGCAAACCATTCAATATCACAGTTATCCAAGTCTATGCCCAAATCAGTAACGCTGAAGAAACTGAAGTTGAACGGTTTTATGAAGACCTACAAGACCTTTTAGAACTAACACTCAAAAAAGATGTCCTTTTCATTACAGGGGACTGGAATGCAAAAGTAGGAAGTCAAGAAACACCTGGAGTAACAGGTAAATTTGGCCTTGGAATGCGGAATGAAGCAGGGCAAAGACTAATAGAATCTTGCCAAGAAAATGCACTGGTCATAGCAAACACCCTCTTCCAACAACACAAGAGAAGACTCTACACATGGACATCACCAGATGGCCAACATCGAAATCAGACTGATTATATTCTTTGCAGTCAAAGATGGAGAAGCTCTATACAGTCAACAAAAATAAGACCAGGAGCTGACTGTGGTTCAGATCATGAATTCCTTATTACCAAATTCAGACTCAAACTGAAGAAAGTAGGGAAAACCACTAGGCCATTCAGGTATGACCTAAATCAAATCCCTTATGATTATACAGTGGAAGTGAGAAGTAGATTTAAGGGACTAGATCTGATAGATAGAGTGCCAGATGAACTATGGAATGAGGTTCGTGACACTGTACAGGAGACAGGGATCAAGACCATCCCCATGGAAAAGAAATGCAAAAAAGCAAAATGGCTGTCTGGGGAGGCCTTAGAAATAGCTATGAAAAGAAGAGAGGCGAAAAGCAAAGGAGAAAAGGAAATATATAAACATATTAATGCAGAGTTCCAAAGAATAGCAAGGAGAGATAAGAAAGCCTTCTTCAGTGATCAATGCAAAGAAATAGAGGAAAACAACAAAATGGGAAAGACTAGAGATCTCTTCAAGAAAATTAGAGATACCAAGGGAACATCTCATGCAAAGATGGGCTCAATAAAGGACAGAAATGGTATGGACCTAACAGAAGCAGAAGATATTAAGAAGAGGTGGCAAGAATACACGGAAGAACTGTACAAAAAAGATCTTCATGACCCAGATAATCGTGATGGTGTGATCACTAATCTAGAGCCAGACATCCTGGAATGTGAAGTCAACTGGGCCTTAGAATCACTATGAACAAAACTAGTGGAGGTGATGGAATTCCAGTTGAGCTATTTCAAATCCTGAAAGATGATGCTGTGAAAATGGTGCACTCAATATGCCAGCAAATTTGGAAAACTCAGCAGTGGCCACAGGACTGGAAGAGGTCAGTTTTCATTTCAATTCCAAAGAACAGTAATGCAAAAGAATGCTCAAACTACTGCACAATTGCACTCATCTCACATGCTAGTAAAGCAATGCTCAAAATTCTCCAAGCCAGGCTTCAGCAATATGTGAATCATGAACTTCCTGATGTTCAAGCTGGTTTTAGAAAAGGTAGAGGAAGCAGAGATCAAATTGCCAACATCCGCTGGATCATGGAAAAAGCAAGAGAGTTCCAGGAAAACATCTATTTCTGTTTTATTGACTATGCCAAAGCCTTTGACTGTGTGGATCACAATAAACTGTGGAAACTTCTGAAAGAGATGGGAATACCAGACCACCTGACCTGCCTCTTGAGAAATCTGTATGCAGGTCAGGAAGCAACAGTTAGAACTGGACATGGAACAACAGACTGGTTCCAAATAGGAAAAGGAGTACATCAAGGCTGCATATTGCCACCCCTGCTTATCTAACTTATATGCAGAGTACATCATCAGAAATGCTGGGCTGGAAGAAACACAAGCTTGGAATCAAGATTGCTGGGAGAAATATCAATAACCTCAGATATGCAGATGACACCACCTTTATGGCAGAAAGAGAAGAGGAACTAAAAAGCCTCTTGATGAAAGTGAAAGAGGAGAGTGAAAAAGTTGGCTTAAAGCTCAACATTCAGAATACGAAGATCATGGCATCCGGTCCCATCACTTCATGGGAAATAGATGGGGAAACAGTGGAAACAGTGTCAGACTTTATTTTGGGGGCTCCAAAATCACTGCAGATGGTGATTGCAGCCAGTGAAATTAAAAGACGCTTACTCCTTGGAAGAAAAGTTATGACCAACCTAGATAGCATATTCAAAAGCAGAGACATTACTTTGCCGACTAAGGCCCGTCCTAGTCAAGGCTATGGTTTTTCCTGTGGTCATGTATGGATGTGAGAGTTGGACTGTGAAGAAGGCAGAGAGCTGAAGAATTGATGCTTTTGAACTGTGGTGTTGGAGAAGACTCTTGAGAGTCCCTTGGACTGCAAGGAAATCCAACCAGTTCATTCTGAAGGAGATCAACCCTGGGATTTCTTTGGAAGGAATGATGCTAAAGCTGAAGCTCCAGTACTTTGGCCACCTCATGTGAAGAGTTGACTCATTGGAAAAGACTCTGATGCTGGGAGGGATTGGGGGCAGGAGGAGAAGGTAACAACCGAGGATGAGATGGCTGGATGGCATCACGGACTCGATGGACATGAGTTTGAGTGAACTCCGGGAGATGGTGATGGACAGGGAGGCCTGGTGTGCTGCGATTCATGGGGTTGCAAAGCGTCGGACACAACTGAGTGACTGAACTGAACTGTCCTAAGATGACAGAGGAATAGAACGAGGAAACCACTTTCCCCTCCACAAAATCATCGAAAGATCATTTGAAAGCTGAGCAAATTCCACAAAATAACTTCTGAACACTGGCAAGAGGACAGCAGGCACCAACAAATGGAGTCCAATGTCTTTGAAAGGAGGTAGGACAAAATATAAAAGATAAAAAGAGACAAAAGAGTTAGAGATGGAGACCTCTCCCCGGAAGGGAGTCTTAAAAGAGGAGAAGTTTCCAAACACCAGGAAACCCTCTCACCGGTGGGTCTGTTGGGAGTTTTGGAATCTCAGACAGCAACAAACCAGGAGGAAAAATAAATAAACAAGTAAAACCCACCGATTACGTGGCCTAACAGCAACTCCCAGCAGGGAAGTAGCCCAGAAGCTGGCATCCACCACCAACAAGCGGGGGCTGAATGGGAAAGGCACGCGCTGGCATTGCTTATGGTAAGGACCAGCCCTGAATGCTCTGAGGACAACCTGAGGAAGCTAATGTGAGACAGCAATCCAAACTGTGGGATAGCCAGAGAGAGAGAGAGGAAAAAAGAGAGAGAGAGAGAACTATCCCACAAAAAGCCCTAACCTATCGCACTGCTGGGCCCACTCACAGAACAAAGGACCGAGTGAATACCAGAGGAGAGCTAGCAGGTACAGACCATCCCATCACCCACCAGAGGCAGGGAGGCAAGCAGGCGACAGCCAGAGCCAGAAAGGGGCAACCTTGGCCCCAGAGACAGCATCCTCTACCAAACTGAGAGCAGGCTCCCAGTTGCTAACCAAGACTTCCTGGGATTCTGGACAGTTGACATCCACTGGGATGGTTGCAGCCAGGGATCAGCTCCCTAGAGGAGACACACAGCACACCTGTAGAGGGCATGCCCACTACACACCAAGGAAACCGAGTGGCTGGGACGGGGAGGCGTAAGGAGGTATCCCACCTGGGAGAGTGTGCTCGCAAGCACCTGGTCGCCTGAGCTGCTCGGACCTGGGAAGGGCACAAAACACAAGACCCAACCAAGTCTGTGCCTTTGTGGAGTACCCAAGAAGTGCACGCAACCCAGGGACCACTTTAGACANGTTCTCCTGCCAGGCAACCGGAGCCTGAGCAGTGTAGACCAGGAAAGACACACACGCTGTGTGTGGGTCAAACCAGTGTGGCCGAGACACTGCGATGCATCCCCCACACATGCCAGTGATTATTTGTTTGCAGTGCTCCTCCCCTCCCACGAGCAGGACAGAACAAGTGAGTTCCTAAATTAAATGACCTAACCTTTGCCCCATTCTGTCAGGGCTTGAAATTTAGGACACTGAAGAGAAACTGCAAACATGAAAAGAAGCCAAAATAACACAGAGAACCGCTTTGGAAGTTGACAGGCTTGCAACAGCATTTAAAAACACATTGCTGTAGTTAAGCACCAACTTAACATTGGAAGGGGCCGACAAGATTCTTAAGAAGTATAAACTGGCGACAAGGAAACTATTTCCAAATTAAACTAATACCAAACTGCTGCAATGGCTTCCAGAGAATTCCTAGATATATCTTTTACTATTATTCATTTTAATAACTTTTTAATTTATTTTTAAATTCTCTATTACTCTCTAATTTTCCTTTTTATTACCTACTATTACCTTGCCAAAAAAAAAAAGACCTTAAGTTTAAAGCAAACTTCATTATGTATTTTTTATAATTTTTTCGTGATTTTTGTTTTGTTTCTTTAATATTGTATTTTTCAGAGTTTCTAACACTTACCCTAGATTTTTAAATATGTGCTCTTTTGGTTTTTGCCTATCAATTTTGTACCTTAAGAATCCCAATCTGTTCAGTACTGCATTTTACTTTATGGCAGTGTGATTATTGGCTTTGATAGCTCTCTCCTTTTGACTCTCTTATCCTTTTTGACTCTTCCTTTTTCGTCCCCCAGGTCACCCCTATCTCTTCCCTTCTCCCTTCTCTTCTCTACCCACTCTGGGATCTCTGTGTGTTGTTCTGGGCTGTGGAGAACACTTAGATCCCACCTAATCTGTCTCTCTCCTTTTTGATTCTACTTTCCCTCCTGGTCACCCTATATCTCCTTACTCTCTCTTCTCTTCTCTTGTGGAACTCCTGTGAATCTCTCTGAGGGTTCCAGCGACTGCGAGAGACAGGAGGAGATTTGCATGCTGGCACTAGAATGCTCTCTCACCTTTTGACTCCCCCTCTTCTCCTCCTCCGGTCTCCTTCTATCTGCCTCCTCCCTTTTCTCTGTCTCGCATGTAAAACTCTTGTTGAATCCTCTCTGGTGTCCCTTCACTTGTGGAGAATCTCTCTTCACCATTTAATGCAGATGTTTTCTCTTGTGCTGTATGGATGGGAAAATCTTGAGGCTACTGTAGAGACAGGCGAAGTCTGAAAATCAGAGGCAGGAGGTTCAAGAGCCAAACCCAGGAGAATCCCAACACCGCGATAAACCCAAGCAACAAAACACCCCAAAGACAAATAGTAATGAAATAATAGATCAAAACACCAATGAACATATTAAACAGCAGTCAAGGCGAAAAACAACAAATAAACACACAAGGGGATTCCCATAAGGGATAAAACAGCCTGATCTTTCAAGGAAACTCTTTCCAAGGCAGAGGGCAATGACAAGGAAATACTTACAAGTGATAAAACAGAAAACCTTACTGTCCCCAGCAAGGATTCATTCAGAATCATGAAGGATAAATCAAAAGCTTAGAGACAACAAAAGGCTGAGAGAATTCACAGCACCACCAAACAGCTCTCCAACAAATGCTAAAAGGGATCTTCTTTCTAGACGAGAAAACACAGAAAAAGAATTTAACACTCGGAACCCTCAAAACAAACAAAGTAATAATTTGGCAACGCGGATCATGTTAAATAATTACCACTTTGAATGTAAATGAGTTGAAGCCCCAAACCAAAAGACTAAGACTTGCTGAGATGGATACAAAAATAAGAGCCCCTTACATAATTGTTTGTCTAACAAGAGACCCAGCCTTCAAAACAGGGACACATACCAGACTGGAAAGCGGAAATGGCTGGGAAAAAGATATTCCATAACAATAGAGGCCAAAAGAAAGCTGCGGATTAGCAATACTCAGTTCAGATTAAAATAGACTTTAAAACAGAAGGCTGTCGAAAAGTAGACAAAGTAACGGACACTACATATGATCAAAAGGATCAATCCAAAGAAGAAGATATAACCAATGCATGGAATATCATATGCACCAATAGGAGCACGTGCAATATGTAAGTTAAAGCTAACAAGTATGACAAAGGGTGAAATTAACAAAACCACAATAACTAGTGGCGAGACTTTAACACCCCCACTCACATCTGCATGGAGTAGAAGCAATACTAAACAAAGAAAATTAACAAGTAAACACAACACTCTTAAAACAATACATGGAACAGTTAGACCCTACTTGATATCTATCAGAACATTTCACTCCAACAATGATTTCCCCTTTTTCTTCAACGTCACACGGAACCTTCTCCAGGATAATTCACATCCTGGGCCCATAAATCTATGCCTTCGGTAAATTCAAAAAAATTGAAATCTCGAAGCATCTTTTCTGGAACACAATGCAGTAAGCATTAGATCGTTCAATTTTATGGGGGGGAAAAAAACTATTAAAAATTCCACATATGGAGGACTAAACAACACGCGCTTTCTTGAAAATCAAAAATCACAGACAATCAAAAAAGATATCAAAATATTGCATAGAAACATGAATGAAATGAAAAGATCACAAACCAACCTATTGGATGCCGTTAAGCACTGTTAAGGGCGGACGGTTCATAGCATGATGCAGGGCTTTACCTCAAGAATTTACAAGAAAAAGACAGTTAAATAAATAACTAACTGCACTCCTAAAGGCAACTAGAAAATCAAGAAATGAGAGACCCAGGCATTAGTAGAAGGAAAGAAATTCCTAACAAATCGGCCAGATAATAAAACAGCGTGCCAAAAAAAGAAAGAAAACCAAAAGGAGACCAAAAGGCAAAACTTACAAAGCTAAAAGCTGTGTTCTTTCAGAAGTAATTGTACAATTCGACAAGTAATCATTCAGGCAGAGCTATTCAAGAACACATAAGCGCCGACGAAAACCACTTCAACACTCCACCACGCACCAAAAGAAATTCATTTATGAATTCTGACTTTGATAATCTTGTTATGAAATTTGAGGCAAACAGACCAACCACAAAAATACAAATGTCGAGTTCATAGTATGGAGTTATCTAGACTATCAAGAGAGCACACCCCTCCCACCCCCCTTCTTCTGCCCCTATTATTTTGTTCTCTCTCATATAATTTATAGAGGTCGGGGCGCGGTGGCCCACGCCAACCCACCACTCTGCCGCACCACAGAAACAATGGATTCTTATTTTGGTAGAGAAAGTAATAACTTTCCAAATACATGAACAGGACAAGGAATTATAAATATATTTTCTTAGCATCGGATCTCATTCAACAAGGTGTGACAATTGGACTGTAATCAAGAAATCTTCCAAACAATATTACAAAAGGCCCAGGACCAGATGGCCTCAACAGACTGAATTTCTACCCAAAAAATTTTAGAGAAGGGCCGGCGCGGCTGAGAAACCACCTAGGTGGGCTGGCCGTACTGGTCGAGAACGTTCTTTCCAGCCACACTCTATCAGAGGAAGGGTAACTGCCAAAACTCAGTGTCTATGGAGGCGCAC
>NW_017189531.1:0-87592 GCF_001704415.2 Capra hircus | reverse complement strand
ATGCATCACTTTGCTGACAAAGGTCCATATAGTCAAAGCTATGGTTTTTCCAGTAGTCTTGTACGGATGTGAGAGCTACACCATAAGAAGGCTGAGCACCGAAGAATTAATGCTTTTGAGCTGTGGTGTTGGAGAAGACTCTTGAGAGTCCCTTGGACTGCAAAGAGATCAAACCAGTCAATCCTAAAGGAAATCAACCCTGAATATTCATTAGAAAGACTGATGCTAAAGCTGAAGCTCCAATATGTTGGCTACCTGATGCCAAGCGCCAACTCATTGGAAAAAGCCCTCATGCTGGCAAACACTGAGGGCAGGAGGAGAAGGGGGTGACAGGATGAAATGGTTGGATGGCATTATCGACTCAATGGACATGAGTTTGAGCAAACTCCAGGAGATAGTGAATGACAGGGAAGACTGGCATGCTGCAGTCTAGGGGTCGCAAAGACTTAAATGACTTAGTGACTAAACAACAACATCCTGCTGTTCAACAAGTTTTCTGGTTGGGACCTTGGCTCAGGAGGAGACTCCAGCTGTATGCCACAGGTAGGAGAGGCTACGTATTGTTTTGCAGTTGAGCAGGGTTGCTGGTTAGGCTCCCTCATGAGGTAAGGCTGCAGGCTATGCTCTATGATGGGGTGACATGACTGGCTGGGCTTCCTGCCTTAGCACGGCTATTGGCTGACCTCTGTTGCCTGTAGACTAGTCTTCATCACCTGGTGGTACCATAGGCTGGATTCTGAGACTGTCCATGGTCACTGATAAGGTTCCCTGGTTATGCAAGGCAGAGTCTGTACAATTTGGCAAGACTGCTGTCTTGGTTCCCTGCCCAAGTATTGCTTTAGGATGGGTGTTGAGGCTTTCTGGATTCTCTAGTTAGGCTTCCTGGTCGGGTTAGACTAGTGGCTATATTCAGCAGCACACAGAGCTTTGAATTTGGTTCCCTACACAGGTGGAGCTACAGAAAGAAATTAATAGCTGATTTGGCTTTCTAGTATCAGAACCAGGTAGATCCACCCACTTTTCTCCCCAGCCAGATAGGGCCACTGGCTCAGCTCTGCTGGTGGATAGAACTACTGGCTGAACTGCAGTAAACATGACTGAGGATGGGCTACAGGACTGCCACAGTTCTCTAGTTAGGTTTGGGTGTATATAACATGATAGTCAAACAAACATGTATGTTTTCCACCTTACATTCAGCACCTAGGTCAGCTAAATTGGTAAAGGTCTTAGCCCACCATTGTCCACTTACCTATGTGAGATAAGCCTCTCAATTTTGTTGTTGAGTATCACTGGTTAGGGGAATAGGTGAATCTTGATAAGTGAGGTTTATATGTGAGCTGGGCTAGGGAAAAGTTAATATGTTGTGTGTACTAAAATTAGGTTGGTGGAAGCAACCTCAGAATGTGTTTAAATTTGCCATCTTATTTATTTCTGTGGCTAAACCTATATGAAGGTTGGGTTTTGTGGATGACTGTATATTCCTCCCTTTTTATATTGGTATACTTTGGTGTTTTGGTTTCTTGCCAATTACAATGGCAAACAACATTATGTTTCCACAGTTGTGACATAAGCTTCACAGGTGCACTCAGAAGTTGTTTTTTTTTTAATTATTATTTTATTAATGAGACACCAAATTAGATCCTAAATTATGGGACATTACAACATGGGATCCTCATAGGTGGGCATATTATTTCAAAAATAGACACCAATTGTATTGTACACTTTAGCCTATTTCTGTCTCTGTTTATTACAACATTGCTGTGTTTCAGTGCAGGGCCAGCTGCTCCATTGCTTGTGTTCTAGGGGAAATCTCTCTAGGACAGGCATTTCTATAGCTTTAATAACCTCATAGTGGACCCTTGGGAGTAGTGGTGTAACCAAACCAACAAATTTCTTCCCATGCTAAATTTGCTACTAGGTTTCTTTCTCATAATTATTTCTATCTCCTCAAAGGTGGGTTGTGTATTTTTTAAGGACCCCCAGAAGAGTACCTTTGGATCTTAATTTCCCTCGAGTATTTTCCAAATCCTTTTAACAGTGACCTTTGTAGGCCCAGCAGATTTTGTGACAGCCATAAACACATAGATGTCAATTTGATTGGGGATTCCCATGTAGAGAGAGGTTAGATTTTTATATGGGATCAAGTATGATTTTCATAAGAATTATCTTTTCAGTGATACCCAAGAGCTATCACTAATACTATGGGCAGGCAGCATTGCATCTGTGTTATATAAAATTTGCGGTTGGTCCTGTGAGGTTAGATTAGGGAAGAATTCCCAAGCTGATTATGCATGCATGTATGTTCAGTTGCTTCAGTTGTATCCAATTCTGAAACTCTATGGACTATAGCCAACCAAGCTCCTCTATCCTTAGAATTCTCCAGGCAAGAATACTGGAATGAGTTGTTATGCCCTCCTCCAGGGGATGTTCCTGACCCAGGAATCAAACCTGCATCTCCTGTGTCTCCTGCATTGCAGGTGGATTCTTTACTGCTGAGCCACCAGGGGAAAACCCCAAGCTGATAATACTCCCCAGTTTTTTAGATATGCCTTGACTTAGGCAATGTTATATAATATACATTGCCTTCCATATAATATATTAATTAGTGGTCAAGGAAGAAGTTTGTGGTAAGGTTCCCTTGGTCATATGGTTAGTACAGTTTCTCTCTACTTCAATAAATGAGACTCATAATGGAGAGGGAGAGAGAATATTATAATTAATGTTATAGGAAAAATGGGCCTGTAGCCCTATAATGTAATGTAAGAATGTACATTATTAGCAGGTTTCTACATTCATCATCCTGCCATGGAATAATAAAAACTATAATTTTATCTCTGTAATCCCACAGAGTTTGTTGGTATTGACTCTGCATTACAGCATTTTTTATTTGATTACACCAATCTCGAGCATACTGATTGTAATATTAGGTACATACTGTTTCTAGGAATTCCATAAATAAAACCCAATAGGTCGTGACCTGCTGCTCTGTTCGATGGCCTTAATAATAGTGGGATTCATCTGATTTGAAGTAAAACTTAGCACATAGGGCTTACAAGTCATTTATGAGTCACAAGTGATATTTTAAAGTTGGCTTAGTCAGAATGTATGTTATCAATAGTAGTAGACTAGACTTGAGGAGGAAGGTTAGCCTCAGTATTGATGTTTGTGATTGTGTTAGTGGGATTGACTGACCCAGACAGTAAAATAGCATGGTGTCTGTTGTCCTCAATCTGACCCATGTTGTGTGTTTCCAACGGTGTGTATGTGGCATGCTGTTTCCAAACATACTTTGTCAACCATGGAATGTATGGTCCAGGGTTAAGTGATCAATGTGTAGTTGACACTGGTGACAGTAGGAGTGGCATGGCAACAGACTAGGGATTAAAGTTAGATGTCACCTGCAGCCAGCACTAAGGAATATGATTGCACACTGGGTATCACCCAAATGGTATTAATCAGTCCAGGGGTGATTAGTTCTAACCTCTTAGATGTTGGAAGTAAGTTCTGGTTTGTTCCACAGTGCTTTTAGTGGGCAGCATATGAAGTCACATCTCCAGACAATGGTAGGTGGTTTGCTTAGCTTACATTGAGTCATGAGTGAACACAAGCTGAGGATGGTCCCAGAATCAATGGTTCAAGTTAGGTCCTTGTTACGACTGATGGGGAAGTAACTAGGCTCTAGATTTTTCTATGAGGGAGAAGAGAAGGGTGAAAGTACAGGGAAGATATTACTTTGCTGTAGATAGCAATATCAGGGCTTCAAAGTCCAAGAAAAGTGCCAATTGTGTTGTATCTGGTGTGAGTATATATATCAGCAAGGGTTGCAGCATCTCTGTTGGTGTTCCCTTCATTTGTTGAAGATGTCAACATGGTGTAGTTATGCCATAAGGGTGTGGGGGTGGGTTAATGTAAGCAAGACTATGTGCAATAGTTTTGGCCACTTGGAGGATCATTGTCCTCTAAAGATCTCTCAAGAGCCCTTGTTTTAAAAGCTCTCTATTTCCTTCTGTGATATCTGCTGTCATAGAACAATGGGGTAGGTGAAAAACCCACGCAATATTATTTTGTAGTGCCCGCTGCTACATTTGCTTTATGATGAAGTGAGTGCCTTGAACTATGTAACTGTGGCACACCCAAAGACTGTAAAAGTTGTTTTGTTAACCCCTCATAACATTAGCATTTTATCTTTGCATAGGGAAGCCAATAGAAGGCCTCTGTAGGTATCCATCATTGTTAACACATATATAATGGCTAAGTCTGCTACATGGAGAGGCCCAGTGAAACTGGTTTGCTAGTTCTGATGTGATCATTACTATAAATTGCTCCTTCCATGCCACAGGCCCAGAGTCTAGATTTCTGGCACGTGGTACAATAATAGCTTTGTGTAAATGTTTCTCTGCTGATTTGACTCCTCTATTAACAATCTATTTTTGCAACCCCATGATACCCAAATGCCTTGACTGACTTCTGGTATGCTTACAAATGGAAGTAGTAGGGTGGCTCCTCCCAAAGTTTTGGGGACTGTCCCTTCTTTAAGTGGTTACCTGAATTGCTGCTTTGATTAGTTAGTAAGCTTCAGCATTATATTGTGCCCCATCTGTGTCTTGTTTGATATGAGACAAGATATGATGCATGAATATCTTCAGAGTGGTAGCCAATGTGGTGATTTTTAGAACTGTTTACCCCCAAATGTTTCAGCCTATGTTTTCCAGCCTTGATCAAGTAGTTAGCACACAAGCCATCAACCAGGGATCAGTGAAAATATGAACCTTAGGAAAATGTCTGTCAAGGGCATGCTCTATTGCTAGAAGTGTTGCATATTGCTTAGCCAATTGGATACATTTGTCTATCCCTGTTTGGAAATCGGAGTGTTTAAAAAGGGTAGATTTTATGCATTGAAGTGTCTGGCCACCTTATGCTCTATGCTCAATCCATCAGCAAAGAAATACTATTGCTTTTCTTGTTCCATGAGTGCTGATGATTCCCACTTAATTCCTTGGCTAGCAAAAGTCAGAGACATTTCTTGGGGTTATGACAAGTTAACCTCAGTGGCAAGGTTTGTGACTGTTGTTTCTTCATGGAATTGTGACACTCCATTAGAACTGGGTTTAGCCTTATCTTGCAGATACCATGTCTGTTTTAATTAGTAAACCTCTATCACTGATCCAGTTTTGCAGGGAACTTTTTCCATTACTCAGGTCATAATAGGAATATTGATCTACAGAGTGAAAGCCTCTGCTCTAGTAAGAGCTTCATTTTGATAAATGCCTAATACACCACTAGGAGTTTCCTCTCTTGTGGTGAATACTTATGGGCTGAGTTTGGGAATTTGCTTACCCTAAAGATCATGGAGAGACATTTATCTGTCTGGTCAAGAGGATCCAAGAAGCAAAATCACAGGTGTCAAGAAACTTCCAATTTTGAGGTCTACCCTACTAGTTTATCTAGTACCTGTTGTTGCTCAGATCCACACTAAGAAGTAGATATTCACAGGTGACATGATAGCAGGGGACCAGCAAATATTGGTGGTAAGAAATGTATTAAAGCAAGAGTCCAAACATTCCTATCAAATGTTCGACCTTCTTTACAGTATGGGAGATTGAAGTGCTAGGATCTTGTCTTTTACTAGGTTGGGAAATAGTTTCAGTTCAGTTCAGTTCAGTTCAGTTGCTCAGTCATGTCCAACTCTGTGCGACCCCATGAATTACAGCACACCAGGCCTCCCTGTCCATCATCAACTCCTGGAGTTCACTCAGACTCACGTCCATCGAGTCAGTGATGCCATCCAGCCATCTCATCCTCTGTCATCCCCTTCTCCTCCTGCCCTCAGTCCCTCCCAGCATCAGAGTCTTTTCCAATGAGAACTCTTCGCATGAGGTAGCCAAAGTACTGGAGTTTCAGCTTTAGCATCATTCTTTCCAAAGAAATCCCAGGGCTGATCTCCTTCAGAATGGACTGGTTGGATCTCCTTGCAGTCCAAGGGACTCTCAAGAGTCTTCTTCAACACCACAGTTCAAAAGCATCAATTCTTTGGTGCTCAGCCTTCTTCACAGTCCAACTTTTCACATCCATACATGACCACTGGTAAAACCATAGCCTTGACTAGACGGACCTTTGTTGGCAAAGTAATGTCTCTGCTTTTCAATATGCTATCTAGGTTGGTAATAGCTTTCTGAATTCCAAATGTAGTCCCAAAATGTCAACAGATTGGAAGAGGTCTTATGCCTTATGCAGTATACTTGCACATCCCCTGTCTGTGACAAGTTTGCTCACAGTTGTGATGGCCTAAAAAACAGAGACTTCGTCAGGTTCAGTGAAGAGGATGTCATCAATATAATGGCAGAGCTGAATTTCTAGTGGGATGTGCAGCAAGGATCTAGGTCCTATCTGCAAAGCACATGTACTATTACAAGATTATTTACATATCCCATAGGCAAACAAGAAAAGATACCTTCGACCCTGAAAGGTGAAGATGAATTGCTCAGTTCAGTTCAGTTCAGTCGATCAGTCGTGTCTGACTCTTTGCAACCCCATGAACTGCAGCACGCCAGGCCTCCCTGTTCATCACCAACTCCCAGAGTTCACCCAAACTCTTGTCCATCGAGTCGGTGATGCCACCCAGCCATTTCATCCTCTGTCGTCCCCTTCTCATCCTGTCACCAATCCCTCCCAGCATCACAGTCTTTTCCAATGAGTCAACTCTTCGCATGAGGTGGCCGAAGTATTGGAGATTCAGCTTCAGCATCAGTCCATCCTAAGGATACACAGGACTGATCTCCTTTAGAATGGACTGGTTGGATCTCCTTGCAGTCCAAGGGACTCTCAAGAGTCTTCTCCAACACAGTTCAAAAGCATCAATTTTTCAGCACTCAGCTTTCTTCACAGTCCAACTCTCACATCCATACATGACCACTGGAAAAACCATAGCCTTGACTAGATGGACCTTTCTTGGCAAAGTAATGTCTCAGCTTTTCAATATACTATCTAGGTTGGTCATAACTATCATTACAAGGAGTAAGCGTCTTTTAATGTCATGGCTGCAATCACCATCTGCAGTGATTTTGGAGCTCAAAAAAATAAAGTCTGACACTGTTTCTACTGTTTCCCCATCTATTTCCCATGAAGTGATGGGACCAGATGCCATGATCTTCGTTTTCTGAATGTTGAGTTTAAGCCAACTTTTTCACTCTCCTCTTTCACTTTCATCAAGAGGCTTTTTAGTTCCTCTTCACTTTCTGTCATAAGGGTGGTGTCATCTGCATATCTGAGGTTACTGATATTTCTCCTGGCAATCTTGATTCCAGCTTGTGCTTCTTCCAGTCTAGCGTTTCTCATGATGTACTCTGCATATAAGTTAAATAAGCAGTGTGGCAATATACAGCCTTCACGTACCTCTTTTCCTATTTGAACCAGTCTGTTTTCCCATGTCCAGTTCTAACTGGTGCTTCCTGACCTGCATATAGGTTTCTCAAGAGGCCAGTCAGGTGGTCTGGTATGCCCATCTCTTTCAGAATTTTCCACAGTTTACTGTGATCCACACAGTCAAACCCTCGGCATAGTCAATAAAGCAGAAATAAATGTTTTCTGGAACTCTCTTACTTTTTCCATGATCCAGCTGATGTTAGCAATATGATCTCTGGTTCCTCTGCCATTTCTAAAACGAGCTTGGGCATCTGGAAGTTCATGGTTCACATATTGCTGAAGCCTGGCTTGGAGAATTTTGAGCATTACTTTACTAGAGTGTCAGATGAGTGCAGTTGTGTGGTAGTTTGAGCATTCTTTGGCATTGCCTTTCTTTGGAATTGGAATGAAAACTGAACTTTTCCAGTCCTGTGGCCACTGCTGAGTTTTCCAAATTTGCTGGCATATTGAGTGCAGCACTTTCACAGAATCATCTTTCAGGATTTGGAATAGCTCAACTGGAATTCCATCACCTCCACTAGCTTTGTTCCTAGTGATGCTTTCTAAGGCCCACTTGACTTCCCATTCCAGGATGTCTGGCTTTAAGTGATTGATCACACCATTGTGATTATCTTGGTCGTGAAGATCTTTTTTGTACAGTTCTTCTGTGTACTCTTGCCACCTCTTCTTAATATCTTCTGCTTCTGTTAGGTCCATACCATTTCTGTCCTCTATCGAGCCCATCTTTGCATAAAGTGTTCCCTTAGTATCTCTAATTTTCTTAAAGAGATCTCTAGTCTTTCCCATTCTGTTGTTTTCCTCTATTTCTTTGCATTGATTGCTGAGGAAGGCTTTCTTATCTCTTCTTGCTATTCTTTGGAACTGTGCAGTTAGATGCTTTATCTTTCCTTTCCTTTGCTTTTTGCTTCTCTTCTTTTCACAGCTATTTGTAATGCTTCCCCAGACAGTGATTTTGCTTTTTTGCCTTTCTTTTCCATGGGGATTGTTTTGATCCCTGTCTCTGTACAATGTCACAAACCTCCATCCGTAGTTCATGAGGCACTCTATCTATCAGATCTAGTCCCTTAAATCTATTTATCACTTCCACTGTATAATCATAAGGAATCTGATTTAGGTCATACCTGAATCGTCTAGTGGTTTTCCCTACTTTCTTCAATTTCAGTCTGAATTTGGCAATGAGGAGTTCATGATCTGAGCCATAGTCAGCTCCCAGTCTTGTTTTTGCTGACTGTATAGAGCTTCTCCATCTTTGGCTGCAATGAATATAATCAATCTGATTTCAGTGTTGACCATCTGGTGATGTCCATGTGTAGAGTCTTCTCTTGCGTTGTTGGAAGAGGGTGTTTGCTATGACCAGTGCATTTTCTTGGCAAGACTCTATTAGTCTTTGCCCTGCTTCATTCCGTATTCCAAGGCCAAATTTTCCTGTTACTCCGGGTGTTTTTTGACTTCCTACTTTTGCGTTCCAGTCCCCTATAATGAAAAAGACATCTTTTTTGGGTGTTAGTTCTAAAAGGTCTTGTAGGTCTTCATAAAACCGTTCAACTTCAGCTTCTTCAGCGTTACTGGTTGGGGCATAGACTTGGATTCTGTGATATTGAATGGTTTGCCTTGGAAACAAACAGAGATCATTCTGTCATTTTTGAGATTGCATCCAAGTACTGCATTTCGGACTCTTTTGTTGACCATGATGGCTACTCCATTTCTTCTAAGGGATTCCTGCCCGCAATAGTAGATATAATGGTCATCTGAGTTAAATTCACCCATTCCAGTCCATTTTAGTTTGCTGATTCCTAGAATGTTGACGTTCACTCTTGGCATCTCCTGTTTGATCACTTCCATTTTGCCCTGATTCATGGACCTGACATTCCAGGTTCCTATTCAACATTGCTCTTTACAGCACCAGACCTTGCTTCTGTCACCAATCACATCCACAACTGGGTATTGTGTTTGCTTTGGCTCTATCTCTTCATTCTTTCTGGAGTTATTTCTCCACTGTTCTCCAGTAACATACTGGGCACCTACCGACCTTGGGAGTTCCTCTTTCTGTATCCTATCATTTTGCCTTTTCATACTGTTCATGGGGTTCTCAAGGAAGAATACTGAAGTGATTTGCCATTCCCTTCTCCAATGGACCACATTTTGTCAGATGTCTCCACCATGACCTGCCCATCTTGGGTGGCCCCACACGCCATGGCTTAGTTTCATTGAGTTAGACAACGCTGTGGTCCATGTAATTAGATTGACTAGTTTTCTGTGATTATGGTTTGTGTGTCTGCCCTCTGATGAATTTTTACTCTTCTGTAATATTTTTAATGAATAGAACGTATTAGTCAAGTCTGTTACTTCAAACTGTTTATCTATATTTCTTTGAATGTTAAGGTGAAGATATCTGGTAGTGATGCTCTAAAAAAGGGAGCTGCCTTGTTCAACTCTCTATAGTCTATAACTAGCCTCCACTTATTAGTAGGGGCTTTATAGCACAGGTCATACCAGGGAATTGAAATGTGAGATAGGGGGAATCAGTATCCATTCTTTAAGTCAAGCCATAATCCTGCAGTGCCCACCAATAGCAAAAAAGTCTGTAGTTTGTTCCTTGAAATATTGCTAACTGAAGAACTCCATTCCAGTAATGGATAGAGGGATAGTCTTGGCAGAAGAAACAGCAGTTACAACCAAACTTTTTTTTTTTTTTTTTTTTTGCGGAACTGGGTTAATTTTAATAGATAAGTGGGTAATTATTACCTTAATCTTTCCTCCTCCCAAGCTGATCACCTCCAGTGTTGGGAGGAGAGTTGAGGGGTCCCTTTAAAACATGAGTGATTTCTGGGATAAAGGAGGTTTGAAAAACCATGTGCAACAGAGCCAGCAAGTGGTGGTTAGATTTTTAAATACAGAACTATAGTTGTTTTTTTTTTTTTTTAATTTTTAACTATTGGACTATAGTTGGTTTGCAATGTTATGTTAGTTTCAAATGTACAGCAAAGTGATTCAGTTATACACATATCTATTCTTTTTCCAATTATTTTCCTATTTAGTTTATTACAGAATATTGAACAGAATTCCCTCTGCTATACCATAGGTCTTGTTGGTTATCTATTCTAAATATAGGAGTGTGTATATGTCAATCCCAAACACCCAATCTATCCCTACCACCCCCACCCTTCTTTCCTGGAAACCAAAACTTTGTTTTCTATGTCTGCAAGTATCTTTCTGTTTTGTATATATGTTCATTTGTATCTTTTATTTTTTTATTCCACAAATAAGTGATATTATATGATATTTGTCTTTCTCTCTCTGACTTACTCCACTTAGTATAATAATCTCCAGATCCACCCATGTTGCCAAAAACAGCGTTATTTCATGCTATTTAATGGCTGAGTCTCCATTGTACATATGTACCACACCTTCTTTATCAGTTCATCTGTAGATGGACATTTAGATTGCTTCAATATCCTGGCTATTGTAAACAGTGCTGCAGCAAACATTGGGGTGCATGTATCATTTTGAACCATGGTTTTCTCTGGATATATGCCCAGGAGTGGGATTGCTGGATCACATGGTAGCTCTATTTTTGGTTTTTTAAAGAACTCTCATACTATTCTCTGTAGTGGCTCTACCAGTTTGTAAAGTGTAGGAGGGTTACCTTTTCTCTACACCCTCTCCAGCATTTACTGTTTGAAGACTTTTTGATGATGGCTATTCTGACTGTTGTGAGGTGACATCTCATTGTAGTTTTGATTTGCATTTTTCAGTGGCTCAGTGGTAAAGAATCCACCTGCAGTGCAAGAGACTTGCAGGAGATGGGGTTCAATCCTTAGGTCAGGAAGATCCCCTAGAGAAGGAAATGGCAACCAACTCCACTATTCTTGCCTGGGAAATCCCATGGACAGAATTGCCTGGCAGGCTACGATCCATTGGCTTACAAAAGAGTCAGACACAACTTCACAGCTAAACAACAACAATAATTAGCAATGCTGAACATCTTTTCTTGTGCCTCCTGGCTATATGTACGTCTTCTTTGGCAAAATGTCTGTTTAGGTATTCTCTCCATTTTTTGATTGGGTCGTTTGTTTTTTTCAAACCACCATCACCCTGATACCAAAACCAAACAAGGATACCAAAGGGGAAAAAAAAAAAAGAAAATTACAGGCGAGTATCACTGATGAATATGGATGTAACAGTCTAACAAAATACCATCAAACTGAATTCAACAATATATTGAAAGGATCATACACTATGATCAAATGGGAGTTTTCCTTGGGATACAAAGAATTTTCAATATTCACAGACTAATCAGTGTCATGTACTATGTTAACAAATTAAATAATAAAAACCACATGATCATCTTCTGTAATATGTGCAGAAGAAAACTTTTGACAAAATTCAACATACATTTATGATGAAAACACACCAGAAAGTGGGCATAGAGAGAACCTACTTCCACATAGTAGTGTATGTATGTATGTATGTGTGTGTGTCTGACTGTTTGTGAACTCCATGAACTCCATGGACTACTTCAGCATAATAAACCCATATATGACAAATCTAGAACTAACATCATACTTAACCATGAAAAACTGAATACATTTTCTCTAAGGTCAGGAACAAGACAAGGATGTCCACTGTTATCACTTTTATTCAAGATAGTTTTAAAAGTCCTACTATGGGAATCAAGAAGAAAAAAAATAAAAGGACTCCAAGTTAGAAAAGAAGTAAAGCTGTCACTCTTTGTAGATGACATGATACATACATAGAAAATACTAAGTTCAGTTCAATCACTCAGTCATGTCGAACTCTTTGCAACATCATGGACTGCAGAATGCTAGGCCTCCCTGTCCATCACAACTCCAAGAGGTTCCTCAAACTCATGTCCATTGAGTTGGTGATGCCATCCAACCATCTCATCCTCTGTCATCCCCTTGTCCTCCCACCTTCAATTTTTCCTAGCATCAACCATCTCATCCTCTGTCATCCCCTTGTCCTCCCACCTTCAATTTTTCCTAGCATCAGGGTTTTTTCAAATGAATCAGTTCTTCAAATCAGGTGGCCAAAGTATTGGAGTTTCAGCTTCAGCATCAGTTCTTCCAATGAATATTCAGGACTGATTTCCTTTAGGATGGATCTCCTTGCTGTCTAAGGTACTGTCAACAGTCTTCTCCAACACCACAGTTCAAAAGCATCAATTCTTCAGTGCTCAGCTTTCTTTATAGTCCAACTCTCACATCTATACATGACTATTGGAAAAACCACAGCCTTGACTAGATGGACCTTTGTCAGCAAAGTAATGTCTCTGCTTTTTAATATGCTGTCTAGGTTGGTCATAACTTTTCTTCCAAGGAGTAAGCATCTTTTAATTTCATGACTGCAATAACCATCTGCAATGATTTTGGAACCCAAGAAAGTAAAGCCTGTCACTATTTCCCATCTATTTGCCATGAAATGATAGGACCAGATGCCATGATCTTACTTTTCTGAATGTTGAGTCTTCAGCCAACTTTTTTACTCTCCTGTTTCACTTTCATCAAGAGGCTCTTTAGTTCTTCTTCACTTTCTGCCATAAGGGTAATGTCATCTGTGTATCTGATGTTACTGATATCTCTCCTGGCAATCTTGATTCCAGCCTGTGCTTCCTCCAGCCCAGCATTTCTCATGATGTACTCTGCATATAAGTTAAATAAGCAGGATGACAATATACAGCCTTGACGTACTCCTTTCCCGATTTGGAACAAGTCAGTTGTTCCATGTCCAGTTCTAACTGTTGCTTCCTGACCTGCATACAGGTTTCTCAAGAGGTAGGTCAGGTGGCCTGGTATTCCCATCTCCTTCAGAATTTTCCACAGTTTATTGTGATCCACCAAGTCAAAGGCTTTGGCATAGTCAATAAAACAGAAATAGATGTTTTTCTGAAATTCTCCTGCTTTTTTGATGATCCAGCAGATATTGGCAATTTGATCTCTGGTTTCTCTGCCTTTTCTAAATCCAGCTTCCCTTCAATCAGTCTCTCCCATCAGGAAGCTTCAACAAGCCTCTTATCCTTATCCATCAAAGGGCAGACACAATGAAAACCACAATCATAGAAAACTGACCAAATTGATCACGTGGATTGCAGCCTTCTCTAACTTAATGAAACTATAAGCCATTCTGTGTAGGGCCACCAAAGATGGATGGGTCATGGTGGAGAGTTCTGACAAAACATGCTCCACTGGAGAAGGGAATGGCAAACCACTTCAGTATTCCTGGGTTGAGAACCCCATGAACAGTATGAGAAGGAAAAAGATAGGACACTGAAATAAGAACTGCCCAGGTCTGTAGGTGCTCATTGTGGTACTGAAGAAGAGTGGACAAATGAATCCAGAAAGAATGAAGAGACGGCACCAAAGGGAAAACAATACCCAGTTGTCAGTGTGACTGGTGTTGGAAGTAAAGTCCAATGCTGTAAAGAACAATATTGCATAGGAACCTGGAATGTTAGGTCCATAAATCAAGGCAAATTGGAAGTGGTCATTGACAATTTAGGAATCAGTGAACTAAAATGGATTGGAATGGGTGAATTTAATTCACATGACCATTATATCTACTACAGTGGGCAAGAATCCCTTAGAGGATTGGAGTAGCCCTCATAGTCAACAAAAGAGTCTGACATGCAGTATTTTAGGTGAAGTCTCAAAAATGACAGAATGATCTCTGTTCTTTCCAAGGAAAACCATTCAATATCACAGAAATCCGAGTCTATTTCCCAGCCAGTAATGCCAAATAATCTGAAGTTGAATAGATCTATGATGACCTATGAGGTCTTCTAGAACTAACACCCCAAAAAAAGTCCTTTTCATCATAGTGGACTGGAATGCAAAAATAGGAAGTCAGGAGATGCCTGGAGTAGCAGGTAAGTGTGGCCTTAGAGTAAAAATTGAAGCAGGGAAAAGGCTAACAGAATTTTGTGAAGAGAACACACTGGTCATAGCAAACACCCTCTTCCAACAACACAAGAGATGACTCCACACATGGACATGACCAGATAGTCAATACCTAAATCAGATTGATTATATTCTTTGCAGCTGAAGATGGAGAAGCTCTTTACAGTCAGCAAAAACAAGACCAGGAGCTGACTGTGGCTCAGATCATGAACAGTTTACTGCCAAATTCAGACTTAAATTGAAGAAAGTAGGGAAAACCACTAGACCATTCAGGTATGACCTAAATCAAATCCGTTACAATTATGCAGTGAAAGTAACAGATTCAAGGGATAAGATCTAATAGACAAGAGTACCAGAAGAACTATGGATGAAGATTCGTGACAATGTACAGGAGGCAGTGATGAAGACTATCCCCAAGAAAAAGAAGTGCAAAAAGGAACAGTGGTTGTCTGATGAGGCCTTACAAATAGCTGAGAAAAGAAGAGATGCAAAAGGCAAAGAAGAAAAGGAAAGATATGCCTATTTGAACGCAGAGTTTCAAAGAATAGCAAGGAGAGATAAGAAAGCCTACCTCAGTGATTACTGCAAAGTAATACGGGAAAACAATAGAATGGGGAAGACTAGAGATCTCTTCAAAAAAATTAGAGATACCAGGGGAACATTTCATGCAAACATAGGAACAATAAAGGACAGAAATGATATGCACCTAATAGAAGCAGAAGATATTAAGAAGAGGTGGCAAGAATACACAGAACTATACAAAAAAGATCTTCATGACCCAGATAACCACAATGGTGTGATCACTCACCTAGAGCCATACATACTGGAATGTTCAAGTCAAGTGGGCCTTAGGAAGCATCACTATGAGCAAAGCTAGTGGAGATGATGGAATTCCAGGAGAGCTATTTCAAATCTTAAAATACGCTGCTGTTAAAGTGCTACACTCAATATGCCAGCAAATTTGGAAAACTCAGCAGTGGCCACAGGACTGGAAATGGTCAGTTTGCATTCCAATACCAAAGATATGTAATGCCAAAGAATGTTCAAACTACCACACAATTGCACTCATCTTACACGCTAGTAAAGTAAGGCCCCAAATTCTCCAAGCCAGGCTTCAACAGTACATGGACTGAGAACTTCCAGATATTCAAGCTGGATTTAGAAAAGGCAGAGGAACCAGAGATCATATTGCCAACATCGGGTTTGATCACAGAAAAAACAAGAGAGTTCCAGAAAGACATCTACTTCTGCTTTATTGACTATGCCAAAGCATTGTCTGCGTGGATCACAACAAACTATGGAAAATTATTAAAGACATGGGAATACCAGACCACCTGACCTGCCTCCTAAGAAATCTGTATCCAGGTCAAGAAGCAACAGTTAGAACTGAAGATGGAACAACAGAATCGTTCCAAATTAGGAAGGGAGTACATCAAGTCTGTATGTTCTCACCCTGCTTGTTTAACTTATATGAAGAGTACATCATGCGAAATGCCAGGCTGGATGAAGCACAAGCTGGAATCAAGATTGCTGGGAGAAATATCAATAACCTCTGATATGCAGATGATACCGTTCTTATAGCAGAAAATTGAAGAGGAGCTAAAGAGGCCCGTGATGACAGTGAAAGGCTAGAGTGAAAAGGCTGGCTTAAAATTCAGCATTCAAAAACCAAGATCATGGCATCTGGTCCTATCACTTCCATGGCAAATAGGTGGGGAAACAATGGAAACGGTGACAGACATTATTTTATTGGGCTCTGAAATCACTGCAGGTGGTGACTGCATCCATGAAATTACAAGAAGCCGCTCTTTGGAAGAAAAGTATGACAAAAGTAGACCGCATATTAAAAAGCAGAGACGTTACTTTGCCAACAAAGTTCCATCTAGTCAATGCTATGTTTTTTAGTACTCTTGTGTGGATGTGAGAGTTGAACCATAAAGAAAGCTGAGCACCGAAGAATTGATGCTTTTGAACTGTGGTGTTGGAGAAGACTCTTGAGAGTCACTTGGACTTCAAGGAGATCCAACCAGTCCATCCTAAAGGAAATCAGTCCTGAATATTCATTGGAAGGACTGATGCTGAAACTGAAGCTCCAATACTTTGGCCTCCTGATGCGAAGAATGGACTCATTGGATAAGACCCTGATGCTGGGAAAGGTTGAACGCAGGAGGAGAAGGGAACAACAGAGGATGAGATGGTTGGATGGCATCACCGACTCGATAGACCTGAGTTTGAGCAAGCTTTGGGAGTTGGTGATGGACAGGGAAGCCTAGCTTTCTGTAGTCCATGGTGTCACAAAGAGTCATATGCTACTGAGCAACTCGACTGACCTGAGGCCTCAGGGGAAAAGAGATGGCATGTCTCTCTATCCAACTGAGATCTGGCCCCTCCTTTTAGCCCCTTCCCTTTTGCTATTTCAATATCTCTTACTTTTGCAATTGGTTACCAGGACAACAGGGTAAGTTATCCTCATCATTAACATGATGGTACTATGTTGCCTTTCTCTCTAGTGGAAACTTCATAGGGTCCTACCTTCCATTTCATCTCCCCCAGAAGTTTAATCTTCTACCTCATCTTTAGGCAGTGTTCTGGTGATAAGCTCCCTCTGGCAGAACTCAACACATAGCTAGTTGAGCTCGGAAGCACCTGTTTAGTTATTGTATAGAAATTCATCTTATTTATGGCTTGCAGATACTGAGTGCACTTTCTCAGGGTATACAAAGCAAGTAGGCATTAAATAACTAAAAACTGCTTATTTGGGCTATGTTGAAAATGACTGGATGGGTAAAATTTTGAGTTTGGCACTGACGGGCTTTGCAGCTAACAGGTCCCAGCCTTCTATGAAGAAGTAAACAATATAGAGCCATATGTAGAGGCCTTTTTTTGCTCATTTATATAACAGTAATGTATAATAGTATAATCACTGTGGAAATCAGTTTTTCAATTTCCTAAAAAGCTAAACATGCAACTACCATTTGATCTAACAATTGCACTAATTGCACTTCTGGACATATATCCCAAACAAATAAAAAATTTCGTTCACAAGAAACCTATACATTAGTGTTCATAGCAGTGTTATACAAAATAGCCAAAAACTTAAAACACCCCAAGTTTCCTTCAATAAGTAAATTGTTCATATGTAAACAAACTGGTACATCAATGCCAGTGATTATTACTCAGCAGTAAAGAATGTTGATGTATGACAGAACCAATACAATATTATAAAGTAATTAGCCTCCAATTAAAATAAATAAATTTAAATTTAAAAATGAAGTATTGATACATGCAACACCTTGCAGAGAATTGTGATGAAATTTTAAAGCTAATCTCAAAATATTATATACTCTATGTATCCATTTATAAAATTTCTTGAGAGGCAAAATTAATAGTAAATGGTTAAGATAATGATTACCAAGGGTTAAGGACAGGGTTGAGGGATAGAAGGTACAGAGCTGTGTGTGGCTATAAAAGTACAGTAGCAGTATTCCTTATAAAGGAATTGTTATCTTGAATATATCATATAGCCTAGTTGTGATATTATACTACAGTTATCCAGTGAGGAAACTGGATACAGCTTTTGGGGGATTACTCTTTACTATTCTTTTTTAAAATTGTGGTAAAATACATATAGCACAAAATTCACCATCTTAACCATTTTTAGGGGCTTCCCAGGTAGCACTAATTGTAAAGAACCCAGCTGCCAGTGCAGGTGACGTACTAGATGCAAGTTTGATCCCTAGGTCAGGAAGATCCCCTGGAGAAGAAATTGGCAACTCAATCCAGTATTTGTGCCTGGTGAATCCCATGGACAGAGGAGCCTGGTGGTCTACAGACCATGGGGTCACACAGTCGGACACAACTAAAGTGACTTAGCACAATGATCATTTTTAAGTGTACGCTTTAGTAATGTTAAGTATATCTGAATTGTTCAATCATCTGTACCCATTAAGTTTTCTATTTCCCTCTCACTCCATCCCCTAACAACTATCATTCTACTTTCTGTCTCTGTGAATCTGAACACTCTAGATACCTCATATGAGTAGAACCATATATGTTCTTTCATGCCCAGTTTGTTTCATTTAATATGATGTCCTCAAGGTTCATCCATGTGAAACTTCTGTCAGAATTTTCATTCTCTTTTAAGGCTGAGTAATATTTCATTGATTGCATATCACATTGTGTTTATTCATTCACCTGTATATAAACAACTGTATAACTTCTACCTCTTGGTTTTTGAAATTAATGCTTCTATGAACATTGGCTTAAAAGTATTTTTGAGGCCCTCTTTTCAAATTCTCTTGGATATATACTGAAAAGTAGAATTAATGGATCATATGGTAAATCTATTTTTAGTTTTTTTGAGGAATAACCATTGTATTTTCCATAGAAGCTGTACCACGACACAAACAGTTCCAATTTCTCCACATTTTTGCCAATAGTTTGTTTGTTTGCTTGTTTTGAAATACTAGCCATTCTAATGGGTATGAGATGATATGTCATGGTTTTAGTTTTCATTTACCTAGTGGGTTGCTGTGGTTCAGTCAGTAAGTCATGTCCAACTCTTTGCGACTCCATGGACTGCACCATGCCAGGCATCCCTGTCTTTCACTATTTCCTGAACTTTCCTCAAACTCAAGTCCATTGAGTCGGTGATGCCATCCAACCATCTTATCTGGTTGCCCCCTTCTCCTCCTGCCCTCAGTCTTTCCCAGCATCAGGGTCTTTTCCAATGAGTCAGCTCTTTGCATCAGGTGGCCAAATTATTGGAGTTTCAAGTTCAGCATCAGTCCTTCCACTGAATATTCAGGGTTGATTTCCTTTAGGATTGACTGGTTTGATCTCCTTGCAGTCCAAAAGATTCTCAAGAGTCTTCTCCAACACCACAGTTCAAAAGCATCAGTTTTTCGGCACTCAGCCTTCTCTATGGTCCAACTCTCACAAACATACATGACTACTGGAAAAACCATAGCTTTGACTGTAGGGACCTTTATCAGCAGTGATGTCTCTGCTTTTTAATACACTGTCTAGGCTTGTCATAGCTTTCCTTCCAAGGAGCAAATGTCTTTTAATTTCGTGGCTGCAGTCACCATCCGCAATGATTTTGGAGCACAAGATAATATATGGCTTTGACGTATTCCTTTCCCAATTTTGAACCAGTCTGTTGTTCTACGTCCAGTTCTAACTGTTGCTTCTTGACCTGCATACAGATTTCTCAGGAGACAGGTAAGGTGATCTGGTATTCCTATCTCTTTAAGAATTTTCCAGAGTTTGTTGTGATCCATGCAGTCAAAGGCTTTCACTTAGTCAATGAAGCAGAAGTAGATGCTTTTTCTGGAATTCCCTCGCTTTTTCTTTGATCCAGTGGATGTTGGCAATTTGATTTGTGATTCCTTTGCCTTTTCTAAATCCAGCTTGTACATCTGAAAGTTCTTTGTTCACATACTGCTGAAGCCTAGCTTAAAGGATTTTGAACATTACCATGATAGCATGTGATACCCTAATGATTAGTGATGATATCTTTGTATGCTTAGTGTCCATATGTATCTCTTATTTGGAAAAATTGTCTATTCAGGTCCTTTTTTAAATTGGAGTATAGTTAGTTTACAGTGTTGTATTGGTTTCAAGTATACAGCATAGTGGTTCAGTTATGCATACGCATATATTTTTTTCTTTTTCAGATTCTTCCCTCATATAGGTTACTATAGACTATTCAGTACAGTTTCCTGTGCTGTACAGTAGGCTGTTTTTGGTTATCTATTTTATCTATAGTTGTGTATGTATGTTAATCCCAGGATCGTAATTTATCCCTCCCCCTACATGTTTCCCCTTAGGTAACCATTGGTTTGTTTTTGAAATCTGTGAGATCTGTGAGTTCATTTTAGTTGCCCAGTTGTGTCCAACTCTTTGCAACCCCATGGACTG
This sequence comes from Capra hircus, assembly GCF_001704415.2. NCBI lineage: Eukaryota > Metazoa > Chordata > Mammalia > Artiodactyla > Bovidae > Capra > Capra hircus. The sequence goes on along the minus strand of NW_017189531.1, from coordinate 67,331 downwards.
TAGCCCAATGCCAGGCTCTTCTGTCTGTGGAATTACCCAGGCAAGAACACTAGAGTGGGTTGCCATTTCCTTCTCCAGGGGTTCTTCCCAACCCAGGGATTGAACCTGGGGTTCCTGCATTGCAGGCAGTTTATTTACCTTCTGAGCCACCTGGGAAGCCCCTGCATGATTTCATATGATATTTGTCTTTGTCTGACTGCACTTAATATGATAATCTCTAGGTTTATGCCATGTTGCTTCAGGTGGCATCATTTTGTTCTTTTTATGGCTGAGTAATATTCCATTGTATATATGTACTATGTCTTTATCCATTGCTCTGTCAATGGATATTTAAGTGACTTCCTTGTCTTGACTTTTGTAAATAGCGCTGCAATGAACATTGCTGTGCATGTATCTTTTCAAATTGTGTTTTTCTCTGGGGAGATATATATATATATTAGAATTGCTGGATCATATGGTACATCTGTATTTAATTTTTTCATGAATGTTCGTACTGGTCTCCATACTGGTTGTTCCAACTTATCAGCACATTCCATCAACACTGTAGGAGGGTACACTTTCTTCCCACTCTGTCTAGCATTAGTTGTTTATAGAATTTTTAATGATGGCCATTCTGACCAGTGTGAGGGGATACTTCATTGTAGTTTTGATTGGCATTTCTCTGACAATTAGTGATGCTGAGCATTTTTTCACATACTTTTTTGACTATGTGTATGTCTTCTTTGAAAAAATGTCTATTTAGATCTTCTGTCCATTTTTTAATTGGGTTGTTTGTTTTTGTGACGTAGAACTGCATGAGTTCTTTGTATATTTTGGAGATTAATCCCTTGTCACTCACAAAGATTTCCTCCCATTCTGTATGTTGCCTTTTCATTTTGTTTATGGTTTCCTTTGCTGTACAAAAGCTTTTAATTTTAATTAGTCCCACTTTTTAAATTTTTGTTTTCATCCTCATTACTTTAGGAGGTAAATAAAAAAATATTGCTTTGATATTCTGGTTCCTGCCCAGTGGTGTGGAGAGCTGGGTCTTGTCTCTCTGATTTGCAGGGCTGTGCTCCAGAAGACTTTAAGCTACTTCTCTGCTGATGGGTGAGCCTGTGTTCTTACCCTGTTGGTTGTTTGGCCTGAGGCATTCTAGCACTGGAGCCTACAGGCTGTTTGGTGAAGCTAACGTCCAGGAGGGCTCATACCAATGAGTTCTCCGCAGAACTGCTGCTGCCAGTGTCTTTGTCCCCAGAGTGAGCCACAGCCACCCCTGCCTCCACAGGAGGTCCTCTAATATTAGCAGGTAGGTCTGGCCCAGTCACTTATATGGTCAGTACTTTTTTTCTCCTGTGTCCTGGTACACACAAGAACATTTGTGCATCCTCCAAGAGTGGAGTTTGTTTCCCCTAGTCCTATGGAATTCCTTGATCAAATCCCAGTGGCCCTTAGAATCAGATCTTCTGGGGGATTCTCCCAGTGCCAGACCATCAGACTGGGAAGTCTGATGTTCAGCTCAGAAATTTCACTCCTGTGAGAGAACTTCTGTACTATAATTGTTTAGCAGTTTGTGGGTTGCCCACTCAGCAGGAATGGGATTTGATTTTATTGTGATTGCACCCTCCTACCATCTCCTTGTGACTTCTTTGTTTTTGGATGTAGGGTATCTTTTTTCATAGGTTGCAATGTTTGTTTATTTGTTTGTTGTTGTTGTTGTTGCTGGTTGTTTAGCAGTTAGTTGTGATTTTGGTGTTCTCATAAAAAGGTGTGAGCTCATCTCCTTCTATTCCACCATCTTGAGCTAATCTCATGTCAGAGTGTTCTCCCTGTTTTTCTCTAATTTTATAGTGTCTGGCCTTAAATTTAGGTCTTTGATCCACTTTGAGTTTAATTTTTGTGTATGGTGTTAGAGAATGTTCTCATTCCATTCTTTTAAATGTAGCTGTCCTGTTTTCACAGCACCACTCATTGAAGAGGCTGTCTTTTCTCCATTATATATTCTTGCTTCCTTTATCAAAGATATGTTGACCATAGGTGTGTGGATTTACCTCTGGGCTTTCTGTCCTGTTCCAGTGATCAATATTTCTGTTTTTGTGCCAGTATGATCCACACTGTCTTGATTACTGTAGCTTCATAGTACAGTCTGAAGTCAGGGAGCCTGATTCCTCCAGCTCTGCTTATTTCAAGATTGCTTTGGCTATTTGGAGGCTTCCCTGGTGGCTTAGAGGTTAAAGCATCCGCCTGGAATGCGGGAGACCAGGGTTCGATCCCTGGGTCAGGAAGATCCCCTGGAGAAGGAAAATGGCAACCCACTCCAGTACTCTTGCCTGGAGAATCCCATGGAGGGAAGAGCCTGGTAGGCTACAGTCCATGGGGTCGCAAAGAGTCGGAAATGACTGAGCGACTTCACTTCACTTCTTTGGGTATTTGGAGTCTTCTATGTTTACATACATACTGTTAAAGTTTGTTGTAGTTCTCTGAAAAATGCCATTGGTAATTTGATAGGGATTGTTTTGAATCTGTAGATTGCCTTGAGTAATATAGTCATTTTCACAATTTTGATTCCTCCAATCCAAGAACATGGCATATCTATCCATCTGTCTGTGTCATCTTCAATTTCTTTCATTGTTGTCTTATAGTTTTCAGAGTACAGATTCTTTTCCCTCCTTAAGTAGGTTTGCTCCCAGGTATTCCATTCTTTTTGGTGTGATGTTAAATGTGATTGTTTCCTTAATTTCTCTTTCTGATCTTTCATTGTTAGTGTATATGAATGGAAGAGACTTCTTTGTATTAATTTTGTATCCTACAACTTTACTAGATTCATGTTTGCCTTTACCACGGAGCCTTCCCATTTGTAATTTTATTGTCTTAGTTGTGGACTTTTCATTTCTTCCTAGAGAAGTTCCTTTAGCATCTGTTGTAAAGCTTTTTTGGTGATGCTAAATTCTCTTAGCTTTGATTGTCTGCAAAAGTTTTGATTTCTCTGTCAAATCTGAATAAGAGCCTTGCTGGGTAGAATATTCTTGTTTGGAAGTTTTTCCCTTTCATCACTTTACATATATCATATCACAAGCTTCTGGCCTGTAGTTTCTACTGAAAAATCAGCTGTATATATGTATGTTATCTGTTGCTTTTCCCTTGTTGCTTTCAGTATTTTCTTTTTGTTTTTTTAATTTCTGTCAGTTTGATTAATATGTGTCTCAGCATGTTCCTCCTTGTGTTTATCCTGTATGGTACTCTGTACTTCTTGGACTTGAGTGAGTGTTTTTTTTTTTTCTCATAATAGAGAAGTTTTTGGCTATTATCTATTCAAATATTTTCTAAGACTCTTTTTCTCTTTCTTCTCCTTCTAGGACTCCTATAATGTAAATATTGGTGCTTTTAACATTGTCCCAAAGGTCTCTGAGACTGTTCTCATTTGTTTTCATTCTTTTTTCTTTATTCTGTTTCATGGCAGTGATTTCCCCCACTGTTTTCTAGCTCATTCATTAGTTCTTCTACCTCATTTATTATGCCACTGATTCCTTCTAGTGTATTTTTTTATCCCAGTAATAATATTATTTATCTGTTTGTTCTTTAAATCTTATAGCTTTTTGTTAAATTTTTATTTTATCTTCTCAGTCTACCTCCATTCCTTTTCCAAGATTTTGAAACACTTTTATTATCATTACTCTGAATTCTTTTAGGTAGATTGTCTACCTCCACCTGATTTAGTTGTTTTTCTGCAGTTTTATCTTGTTCCTTCATCTGGAACATACTTCTTTGCCATCTCATTTTGCCTGATTTTCTGTATTTGTAGTTTCCTTTCTGTATGCTTGCAGGGCTATAGCTCTTCTTTCTTTTAGTGTCTGCTTTCTGGTGGATGAGGTTGATCATGGGGCTTGTGCCTGCCCACTAGTGGGTGGAGCTGGGTCTTATACTTTGGGGTAGGCAGAGTATGTCAAGGCGTGTGTGTTAGATGTGGCTATGAGCTCAGTACAACTTTAGGCAGCCTGTCTTCAGCAGAGATGTTTCTGCTAAGAACATTACTTTTAAATTATGAGCATGTCCTGTGTTTTTAATGTTATCATAGTTACCTTACTTTTGAGATCTGCCTAACTACTAAGCTGATATTTTCTTGACATGAACAAAACATAAAATAATCGATTTCTCTAGCTAAACTAACCCACTTTTTTTTCTTTTTGTTTATTCAAGGTTCTGGTGTGGGATGTATAACCGCTTTGACAAAGGGTTGCAGCCCAAGCAGAGTATGCTAGAGAGCCTCCTGGAAATTAAGAAGCAGAGATCAATGCTGGAGGCAGATGTGCACAAACTAGAAAAGGTGAAAAGTTGAATCTCAAAAAGAGAATCTCTTACACCTTCTGAGTAGTCCTAACTCACTTGGAATTGATTTGGTACTTGTGAGAAGCTACCTGGCTGGCTTGTTATCCTCTCTGCTTTCCAAGCATCCTGTGTCTATAAAGCTCTGATGCACAGCTCTTTTTTTTTTTTTAACCTCCCATGCTGCTGCTGCTGCTAAGTCGCTTCAGTCGTGTCCGACTCTGCGACCGCATGGACTGCAGCCTACCAGGCTCCTCTGCCCATGGGATTTTTCAGGCAAGAGTACTGGAGTGGGTTGCCATTGCCTTCTCTGTAACCGCCCATATTAAGTGGTAAATATCACAGTTAGCTAGTTAAGCCAGTTTGTTCCCTTTTTTAATCTGGATGGAATTATGAGGAGGAAAAGAGGGAATTTCAGGGAAATAATGCAAGTTTTGTTATCCATCAAGAAAATAAGTACAACTTCTTGGGTGTACTAATGAGAACGATGACATTGCTATTTCCAACAATCAAAACCTTTTAAAAAATATGATTTCCTTCCCATGCAGATGATAAACTCTATTCATTGAATGGTTCTTTTGCTTTAGGATATGATTATGTGTTGATTTCCTTTATGATACCAGCAAAACCAAAGTCACACACTTGTTTTTAATTAGAGTTGAACAAGTCAGCAGGGATTTATTTTCAAAAAAAAAAATGGAAAATGCTGAGCTGCTTCTGGAATCCAGAGGTCCCTAGGATATGTTTGAAGTAAAGGGGAGGGATACTTCTTAGAAAAGAATTCTTAGAAAGGGTGTGCTGTTTAGGAACTGGGCGTGAACCTCCTTTCCAAATAAGTCATAGCATTTCTGCTGCTCCCTGTAAGTAAACAAATATCCTTTTATTTTTTAAATAAATGTATTGTGGTTGCATCAGATCCTAAACTTTTGAATGTCCTCTTGAAAAGCAACAGTCAGTTACTTAGTTCCATTAAAATAAAAAAAAAAAAGATGAAGAGAGGGAGGGGAAGGAAGAAAACTGAAGTATGACTTAAAATCAGGAAACAAAGGAAACAAGCAGCCCCAGGAAAGAAGCTCTAGGCAGAACTGAGAAGTAAGGAACCTTTCTCCTGACTCCTCTTTTACCTATTAGGAACCTTCTCCACAGGGTCTCCAGACCAAGTCCCCTATTATAAACCTAGCCCTTTTATTTATTCCTATTTAATTCCTAACAGAATCAGATTCATTCTGTTAATAGACAGAGTCATATCACTCTCTGATTCTAAAGTTAAAAAGTAAGTAAGGCTTCCTTTTAAAATAACCAATACAATATTTTAAAGCAATTATCCTCCAATTAAAGAAAAAGAAAAGGAAAACAAAAAGGTTAATAACTATTATTAACATTCCTTTTTTAATACAGAGAAGAAAAACAAAAGCAGCCCATATTATATTACAGATACCCTGTTGATGTTTTTTAAAAGGCAGTACAAGTATAAAGTTAGAATATGCACAATACAAAAGTGTACAAAATGAAATGTTGAAAAAACTCTCCCAGCCACCTATGCAGTCAGTTTCTTTCTCCAAGTGTTACCACTGTATACGTGTGTGTGTGTGTGTGTGTGTGTATGATTTTGTGACTTCCAGGAAAATAAGAATGGTATGCTTATCCCTAAGGCAGGAGCTCTTAACTGGAGTCCATAAACCCATAGATGTCCACAGATGACCTTCAAGGGATCTGTGAAACCCCTGAAATTATCCCTAAAGACTGTTTGTGTGCCATCTCATTCATTCATTTGTGCCTGCATGTGATTTTCTGAGAAGAAGGTTCATCATTTACTCCAGATTTTCAAAGGTGTATGTGACCTCCTGAGAAAGCTAAGAATCACTATTGTAAAATATCAGTGAATCATTATTATCCCCAAAAGTGAAAATATCTATTGGAGACAGCATGAAGTAGTAGACAGGTCATAGACTTTGGCATTAAGGAGAGGCAGGGTCAGATCCCAGCTCTGCCACTTCTTAAATGTGTGAATTTGGGTGAACTTACTTAAATTCTCTGAACCTCAGTTTCCTCATCTGTAGAATATAGCTAATACTTAACTAATAGGACTTTAGCATAACATGAAATACTATAGTGGTTGGCACATGGAAGTAATCAATAAATGTTAGTGATCCTTTCCCTTGCCTTCCCTGTTTTCAGTAATAAAATTGCATTTATCAGAAAAGGGAACTTTTATAGATATAAGACCTTTGAGGATATTTAGAGGTAGGGCTTTTAAAGCACTATGTTAAGTGATGAATAAAAGATGTTTGAGGAGGAGGAGGGGACAAAAAGTCATTGGCTACCATATAAGTGACAGCTGACAGGATCCCTATATGTCAGTGTGATATTTGCCTAGTTTTACTCCAGTTTCTAATTCTTTTCAACCATTCCTTGCTCCCATGACAGAAACTGAAAGCCCATGATGAGCCACCAGAAGTCTGTACCTGCTCTCAATTAGGGCATTTATTATCTCAGCACCTGGGAACTCCTTTGACAAATCCTGTCTGTTTTATGGGTACTGATGGAGACCTGAATACTTGATGGAGAATGGCACTCTTTCTAGAGAAGGAAGCCCTCTAGTTCAGATGGATCAAGTAAAAAGTCAGTGTGCAGACCTCCACCATGACTATTATGAGATCATGGGCAACCTTAGGGCCATAAAGATTTCTAGAGATGTGGGCTTCTCTGGAGACACAGGCATCTCTGGGGTCTTGGGCATCTCTGACAACATGGGCACCACTGAGGCTATGGGCTTCTATGAAGATACCAGCATCTCTGAGACCATGAGCTTCTCTGGGAACATGGGCATCTCTGAAGACATAGGGCTGTCTAAGGGCAGCACCAAGATAGGCTTCTCTAAGCAACAGTGAGCTATTCATCTGTTTCCATGTTAGTTGTACCTACAACACCCACAATGATCCTTGTCTCAAAAAAGGCTGTGGTGCTTTTCTAACTGGATTAAATGACTGAGGCTTAAGATATTAGAAGGGGATTTAGGGCCTTAACCAGTTAAGCAATCAGTATATGTACCTCAGGGCTTCCCTGGTGGCTCAGTGGTAATGAATCCACCTGCCAATGCAGGAGACGTGGGTTCAGTCCCTGGATTGGGAAGATCCTCTGGAGAAGGAAATGGCAACCCACTCCAGTATTCTTGTCTGAGAAATCCCATGGACAAAGGAGCCTAATGGGCTCCAGAACATAGGGTCAAAAGAGTCAGACATGACTTTTTAGCAACTAAACAAGAACAAACAACATATGCATGTCAAGCAGCCTAGAATATAGGCAAAAGAAAAAGTACGTTATAGTTCTAGAATGGGATTTAGCTTTAAAAATATAATATCTTGCTTTTCAGCTGAGATATTAGATTGGTTCCATTATTCCATTTTCTTTAAAGGTCAGTCTCCCTTACTTTTCCACCCTTACTATTCTATCACAAGAACAAGTAGAAATATTGTCATAGTGAAAAATTAAGACCCTGTTGAAGGGATGGTATGTGCAAAGGTAACTGAATTGCAGAATGACTTGAAAGAAAATTTTACTTGAAGGTATATATAGTCATACAATGTAAGCTCATGTTATTGCCGTTAGAGACCCCCAACATTTGCCTGAGAAATAAATAAAAATGGTACATGGGTACTTGGTGGTTTAGAACATATAAGGAAAATTTTCCCAATTCGCTCCCTAGCTAGGTCTTATAATACTCACTTATCCAACTCCCTTTTTTATAGATAGCCCATCAATAAACTTGAATCCACTACATTCTAAAATGATAAATTCCAAAACAATGGGGTCTGAACTAATAATGTTGATCAATAGCATTTTCAACATCAGTTCAGGAGACAACTGAAAATCTTCATGCTTTAGACCCTGGCTTATACATGGCATATGTGCCCACCTAAGTTTTCCTAAAACAAGACTCTTCTTGTTTTTGTTTTTGTTTTTTGTTTTTTGTTTTTTTTTCCCAAACGACATGGCCTGTGGGATCTTAGTTCTGTACAGGGATCAAACCCATTCCCTCTGCAGTGGAATTGTGGAATCTTAATCATTGGACTGCCAGGGAAGTCCCTCTTCTTAGGCATTTTTATGAAGATCAGTGGTTTTACTTCTCTAGACATCACATCAGTTTGTGGATTTTTCGACATAATTGGCACTACTTTTAAAATCTGGTAGGCTTAACACCTTGTACTAATGAAGATTTTTGAAAAAAGTCTGTTCTTAAGGCATGCTCAGATGCTCCAGGGGAAGGGGAAACTAAACTTTCCCCAATTAGGGGTTGATACACTTGCTGTACACTTTCCTATTGGATATACAGTCATAGTTTACCCACTTCCACATGTTGGGGTAGGATAAGCCCTAGTTTGGGTCATGCAATATATTGTCATCATTTTCAGAATTTCCTTTGGCAGTAGAATCCATATCTTCACCCAGGATGTCTATTTTGTATACCATGTATTTGATTTAAGCTAAAAAAAACACCCTGAGATTCTTAGTGAAAGAGCCATCTCTGTTACTATCACATCCATTTGTAAATACAGACATCTCTAAAGGATCACCTCATTAGTTACTCTATAAGAAAGGTAGGCCTTTTAATCAAAGTGTTAGAAATAGCAAAGAGCTAAACTATGGACAAAAAAAAAATAGTCCTACTTAGAAGAACTCTTAAGGCATTTGGTTGTCTTTTTTTATATGTAAATAGGAGCCATTTTTCTACTTGCCTCTTCTTGATAGCTGCTTTCTTCCTTTAATGTTAAAACATCAATGTGACTTCCTATTGTATCTTCGCTGATCCCCCTCTTTCCACTATTTGATCTTTGACTTATGTGCTTAATTGCTCAGTCATCTGTGACTGTTTGTGACCCCATGGACTGCTGCTTGCCAGTCTTCTCTGTCCATGGGGGTTCTAGAGAATACTAGAGTGGGTTGCCATGCCCTCCTCCAGGGGACCTTCCCAAATCAGGGTTCGAACCTAGGTCTTCTGCATTGCAGGCAGATTCTTTACCAACTAAGCTACCAGGGAAGCCCAGGGATATTTGGCTTATATAACATAAATCATCAGATGTTGCCAGTTGTCATTTGACTTGTTACTTCTTGAAATAAATGGGATTTGTGCAAGTCATTTTGATCTGGAAGCTCCATCTAACTCTGGCTCTGTGAAGGGGGATATCAAAGACATTGACAATAAGGAGGATGTCAAAGACAATGACAATACCAATCGTCTGCCACAAGTGAGTTTATTCTGGATTTTGCTTTATACCAAAGACTTTCTCCCACATCTCAATCTGAATTTTATAGTTCATTAACTAGCATGATATTTCCAATAGTGTGTTAAGAGTTTTCTATAGAAAAGAAAAAGGCAAATGACTTTTGCAAATCCTATAAAAATTAAAGTCTCATATTTATTTCTACAGACCTGTACAAGGGTGTACATAATACCAAACTTTATTTCTTAGATCCAAAACAAAATTAATCATTAGTGACAAGTTTTGTTCAATACAATTCTAAACTGAGAAGTGGTGAAGAAACACGCAGTGTTTCCAGTCAACTTGTTTGGTGTTTATTATGTTTATTCCTCAATATGTCCTATATTACTTGTATATGCCATACACAGAACTAAGGAAAACCTTGCAAAAATCCCCTGTTTACTCTCAACACCTAGCACCTACTGTTTTATAGTTGGATTTGAAAATCTGAGGAAGGAAAAATGTTCAGTAGAATCCAAATATTTATGCACTGGTAAAAACCCAGTAGCTATCTGTAGTCAAGAGCCTAGCAATAGAGGGGAAAGTCCTGAAGGAAAGTTACTGAGTGTACTAGAAAAGATCATCTATTAATGGCTTTCATTTCATATCCTCATATAGCATCTATGCTGTTAAAGAAATGTGACTCCCTCTACTACTGCCCTACCCTTCCAGTTCCCTGAGCAGAAAATTCCATTCTCCTGTGACTGCCCCATTTAAATAGGAAGGCATTTAACCACCTGCCACTGTCTTATGCATGAACCTGACATCTGCCTGTTTCCTATGCAGTTTTCACAGGTCTGGGGTCACTGCTTATCTTTTCCAAGCCTGAGGCAGTCTTTGTGCCTGGGATTGTGGCCATTCTTAGATTTTACATGAATACTTTTTTAAAATAAATTCATTATCAGTTTATAGAATAACAGATTCCTCATGGTAATAAGTAAAACAATCCTAAATAACAAACCTAAGTAACAGTTAATAGTCCAAGTTTTTAAAGAAAAAAATTAAGGCTGGGGTTTGCTATATGAAAGAAAGCAAGATGTTATGGGGAGGGAGGTGGGAGGGGGGTTCATGTTTGGGAACGCATGTAAGAATTAAAGATTTTAAAATTTAAAAAAAAAATAAAGTAAGACCCTAACTATTAAAAAAAAAAAAGATTTATTTAGCACTAATTTGGCAAGACTAGAAAGCTTATGGTACATGTATTAGGCACAGGTATCTTTTGGAAAATCACCCTAGAAACTGTGTTCAATTACTACCAAGATAGTTGTCATGCCTGTTAACATGCATCGACATATTTTTTCTGAGACACACCTCAAACTTCACTGAAAGTGAAATCTTTCCTTGAACACTTCCAACAAGAAGGAATCAGAGTCTTTTTAAGAGATGTTTTCAACTAAAATTTGTAAATATTTAAGCTTGGCCTGAATTTAGCAGAAAGAGAAGTTTAATAACTATATCAGATCTTTGTTACATAGTGATTTTTATTAACACATAACACCTTTTCTTGATGCTATTAAGCATTGATATACCACTGGGAAATCTTTCTATGAGAACATTTTATAAAGTGGCTTTTTTAAAAAACAGGTGTGTGGGAAAAGGTAAAGTTGTTTCAAAAGGGGAATATTATATTTCAGATTGGTTTCTTCCTAGGAAGATTGTTCTCACTTTCTCTCTCAATTTCCAAAGTAAATGATTTAATGATGTCTCTTGTACCAAATGGTTCCCCCACCCTCAGGCCTCTCCTTCCCAGAATTCTATGTATGATACAGGCAGATATGATTATAACCAAATCTGGTTACTTTCTTCTAAGTGCCAAATCTAGACCTGACATTTTATATAGACATTTCAAAAGAAAAATTAGAAATGGATTAAGTCTTAAATTTTTTTCCTATGAGGTTACTTTTTTAATATAATGTAAAGAGATGACGACTTAGATGAAACCAAATAGGAAAAGCATAAGAGAAAAGATTTGGGGTCGTAAAGGACTCTTAGTTTGTTGCCCTTTTGGAGGAAGTTCTGTTTTCACAGCATTTGATGGCAGCAATAGAAGCTTTTTCAAGGCAAAAAAAAAAAAAAAAAGGATTTTCAACTCATACAGAACATGTCTTCTCTGATTCCCTGGCTGTGAGACTTGACAGTCTTCGCCTTCCTCTTAAACGGGAAGTATTGATTTCATCACCAATCACAGCAACCCATGTCTCCTTTCAATGTCAGTGCAAGTAGAAGTGTGTTACATGCTCTGTGATTGTGACTTGTCTTCACAAAAGGCAAGTACTCTTTGAAAGCTATCTAATTTAGGCCCATGTGTCTTACTGGGGCATTTTCTAAAGCTTTGGGGATTACCTAAAAGCCTCTTTCTCTTCCAAAGCTTTGTTGCCTTTCAACCATTTTCATGACTTTGTACTCTGACTCTTAGAGAGCTGTACACTAGCCTTTATAGAATACCAGTTGTGGAGAAGGTAGAAGAAAAGAAGGAGGAAAGAGAAGGTATAGAAATACACCTGGCCAGTTAATCAAAAAGAGCATATGGCAGTCCAGGATGACCAGCATGCCAATTAATTAAGATTGAATGTGCTCCAATAAGGTCCAGACTAGGGCTTCTTTTCCAGTTAGTATTATGGCTGACATATTTTCTTTTAAGGTTATATTTTACACTGGTAGAATTTTTTTCCTTTAGAATGCTCTGTGTATTTTCTGTGTCTCGACAATTTTCACTTCTAGGGTATGTGATCCTGGGTTTTCTTTTCTTTTAAAGGGTAAAGGATGGTAGGTGGTATCCTCTCCCATCAATATGTCTCCAAGGTTTATGCGTCCTGAGTTCCTTCTTTGCCTCTTTGTAGATAAACCACCACTTGACAGCCTTCTCCCTGAGTCAGATGAGACTATATACACCAAAGTCACTAGGTGATCACTGTTCAAAGACTCACATCTCTGATCCCACCTCTCATTCAGTTGGCCACACCAGTTCACATAAAGTCTTTCTATGTCTCCACCTCACATTTGCTGACAGGGTTGTTTCTGTATTTTGCAAATGTCAATAGGAATGCTACAGAGCATGTATCCTAATTTTTTCCCCTAGTTTTGAAATAGAGCATGTCCTATATTCTAGTTAACAGTGTATCAGGCTTAGGAACAGGTAACAAATTCAGTCTTTTTAGAATGTAACTCAGAGTTTGTATATGTGTATGTGTTTACTGTAACTTTAGTAGCATCTGGTTGAACAGGTTATTTGGGCATTCATTCAGATGAAAAGAATTTATCCAAGAATAAAAATCTGCTTTAGTTCTAGACCCCTAACTATGGGGTTTCCCTGGTGGCTCAAAGGTTAAGAATCCTACTGCAATGCAGGAGCCACAGGAAATGCAGGTTCAATCCTTGGGTCAGGAAGATCCCCTGGAGGAGGGCACAGCAACCCACTCCAGTATTCTTGCCTGGAGAATCCCATGGACAGATGAGCCTGGTGGGAAGTTCATAGGGTTGCAAAGAGTTGGACTTAACTGAAGTGACTTAGCAAGCATGCATGTACTCTAACTTTGATATTGTCCAGATGAGTGCCATAGAACTTTAGGACATGTTAAGCCAGACATACAAACCAAAGAGATGGTGAAGCAACTGTCCTTTTCACTGTATCAATCAGGCATCTTTAGAATACCATTCAAATATATGACCACTGTTACCTGTAGTGTGATAATATTAGCCATATACCTGCATGAATGTCGTGTAACTGATACATAAATCAGAACCCAGGCTGTGTAGCTTCTTGAAAACCTGACTTTTCATTAGCCTCAGGTTTACAGAATGACTATCACAGCAGCTCAAGTCTGAACTTTATAAGGTACAGCAGTGTATATGATTGACTTTAAACTTCCTATTGTGTGTTATCTTGAACCTGTCATACCAGTGAGGTATGAGTGTGTGATGCTGTAAAAATATTCACTGTCATTTCTTTAGTCCAGTGTTAAATTGTTCACTGGCCCAATTTTGCACTTGTGTCCAATTTGAAGATATTTGATTGATAACAGTTTTTTGACCTAGAATTTAAAAGCATCAATTTTTTATGTGTGTGAGGTTACCATGTAATAGTTACAAATTAGAGGAAAAGTGTCATACTTTCAAAAAAGAAAGGTACACTGACCTAGCCTTAATGAATGAACCTCATTATAAAGACAAAATCTGCAGGTAGATTAAATGTTAAAATAAGACAAGTATCAGAGAGGATGCCTGGCTCTGGACAGCACTATGGAGTGCAGAGTCTAGCTAGCTTTGATGAGCTGGGAGAGCAAGACTGACATCCACTTAACTCATAAACCATACTGTCTGACAACACATTTTATTCATTCACGTATAGCCTGTTTCCCTCTATTGGAATCCTCAACCTCTTTTCTGATATAACATACCCTCTTCCCTGAGATGACCTCTTCAAATGGATAATTTCATCTATCTGGCAGGATTTTTTACTAACAGATTCTCTAAGGGTAATTTTATCTATAAATCAGGGTATTATATGGAATATAAGTTTGTACTTGGAATTTATCCACTGTATAGTCCCATGGTAACTTATTGCATTAGTTGTAGCTGAGGACATGGCAAGCCAAGTCCCCTTAAATCAGCTATTTCCACAGCCTCCTGTCACCCATAGAGATCTGGTTTCACAGGGGGAAAGGTATCAATGGAAGGCCCTGGTTGGGAAATCACTTCTGGATAAGTCTCAGCCCCTCAACTTACTATGTTTTCTTATTTGCAAAATACTAATCATCTCTTTCCTGTGAGTTTCACACTATGATTGTGGAAAGCAAGGGAAGTTGTAAGTGCAAAAGCATTTTGTAAATTTGGAGGTGTTTTTCATATATAAATTGGCAAATCCTGTCAAACTGAACCACATAGAAGCTATTGCATTGAAGCAAGGAACCAAATAATCAAGAATTGGCAATGTCATTTCTTTAAGGGGAAAATGTCACTTGGATATATGTGAGTCACAGCACATTTGAAAGGCTTCTTCATTTCTCTAGACCTCTTTGCCTTGTGTTTAAAACAGGTGGTTTGAACTAGATGATTTCTAGGGAAAGATTTTAAATACCTATTGAATGACTCATCTGTGTCAGGCCTTGAGGTAGGAGCTTTAAATGTATTTCATGTGGCTTAAATAACTGAAATCCTGTGTAAGACACCAAGCGAGGATGTAAGTTATTTGGAACCCAAGGCCGCCTTAAAATTTTATCTCTCTTCAGAATTTGGTACTCTAAAATCCTGTTTATTGGACTTCTGGTCCAGAAAGGATGTTGTAGACTCATTTGTCACTCCTCCTGCCAATTAAGTACAACTTTTTAAATATAAATTTATTTATTTTAATTGGAGGTCAATTACTTTACAATATTGTATTGGTTTTGCCATACATCAACATGAATCCACCACAAGTATACACGTGTTCCCCATCCTGAACCCCCCTCCCTCCTCCCTCCCTGTACCATCCCTCTGGGTTGTCCCAGTTTTAAACCCTGTGAATAACACAAGAGCCAACCAAAGCAAGACTCTGAAAGGTGGTAAGAGAACTGGTTTGGAACTCCAGGACGGGAGCAACAACCCAAAAGAAGAAGGCAGTCCAACTTAGCTATTTCTTGACCTCTAACTTAAGAACAGAAGGGCAGCCCAGGGAGGCTAATTTCTCCCCCAGATTGAAAAAGAGTCCCTGTGACAGGTGAGCATGGCAGCATCAGCAAAAGGGATTGATTAAGACCCTATCCCCTGCTAATAATAATAAACTAGGTGAAGGGCTTTCCATCCCTGCCTTTCCCACTGAGAGACACTGTAGTAGCCAGGAGGTATCAACAAGAGATGCCTTGCCACAACAAGTGCTCATCCCAGGAAGCTCCCTCCATTTCCACAGGCAGGGAGAACACTAAAAATAAAGGAACAGCCAGGGAAGCCTCTTTGTCCTTGAAGACCTGAAATTTCCATTCCCTAGTGAGAGACACAAGGCAACAGGCCTGGGGAAAGCCCTTCCACTCTCTGAACTAACACAAGCAGAAAGCACTGGTAACACTCATTATACCAGATAAGTCAGGAAGAAAAAAGCACTACAAAGGCTCTGAAGCCTAAACTTCCATTGTAACCACAGCTGACAAAAGTAGGCCAGAATCAGCATGCTAAAATTAAGGTGACTGCCTACTAAAAAAAGATTTAAATAGGACCCAGAGTCTCCTAACATACTAAACTGAAATGTTCAGGATACAACAGAAAGTCGCTCATAATACCAAGCCAGGAAAATAACAATTTGAATAAGAAAAGATAAACAGCTGATATCAACACTGAAATGAATCAGATTATCTGAAAAGGATTTAAAACTGTCATCATTGGTACTATTAAAAAGGCAAAGAAATTATTTTGAAACAAAAGAAAACATGAATATATGAAAAAATTAATATAACAGGATAAAATTTGTGAACTTAAGGACAAGTTAATATAATTTACCCAATCTGAAAAACATTTAAAAATGGCTTTAAAAATAAATAAGCAGAGCCTCAGGGGCCTGTGTAACATTTTTTAAGCCAACATTCATATCTTTGGACTCAGAGAAAGAAAGTAGAAAGAGAATGGGGCTGAAGGAGTATGTGAAGCAGTAATGGCTGAAAACTTCCCAAATTTGGTGAAAAGTGCAAACCTAAGGATTTCAACTGAGCAAACCCCAAATTGAATAAACCCAAAGAAATCTATGCCAGGACACATAATAATTAAACTTCTAAAAACTAAAGATTAAAAAATATTCAGAACAGCCAGAGTGAAATGATACATTATCTGTCGGAGCTACCATTTCAGGTGAGAGTGAATTTTCATATGAAGCTGTGGAAGCCAAAAAATAGTTGATATTTTTTCAACTGCTGAAAGGAAAAAAAAATTGCCAACTGGAAATGCTGTACTCATTGAAACTATCCTTCAGGAATGCATAGGAAAAAGACATCCTCAGATGAAGGCAAAATAAAAGAATTTGTTGTACCTACTCTTAAATGAAGCTCTTCAACAGAAAGAAGAAATGAACAACATGCAAGAACAGATGGGTAATTTAAGTTGATAGATGGTAACTCTGAGGAAGAATGAAAAAGAAGTGTTGGAAATGAAGCATAATGTAATAGAAATGAAGAACACCTTTGATTGGCTCATCAACAGATTGGACACAACCAAGGAAAGAATCAGTGACTTGAAGAAACATCAGTAGAATCGTCCAAAACTGAAATCCCAAGGGATGTTAAAAATGGAAGTTAGAAAACAGGATAACCAAAAATTGTGAAACAGTTACATAAGGTATAACGTGGGTGTAAGGGGAATATAGAAGAAGAAAGACAAGAAAGAAAAAGAAGGGAGGAAAAAGGAAAGGAGGGAGGGAAGGAGGAAGACAAGCAATATTTGAAGCAATAATGACTAAGAATTTCTGAAAATTAATGGTAGACACCAACCCACAGACCCAGGAAGCTCATGGAATACCAAAAAGAATAAGTACCAGGAAAGTCTACACATATGTAAATCATATTTAAAATGCAGAAGATCAAAGACAAATTCTTGAAAGGAACCAGAGAGGGAGAATTGCTATACCTATAACAAAGCAAGGGTAAGAGTTATATCAAACTTCTCTTCACAGTCTTGCAAGCACACACAGAATAGAATAAAATATTTAAAGCATTAAAAGGAGAAAACAACCAATCTAAAATTCTGTACCAGTGAAATTATTCTTCCAATGTGAAGAAGATAAAAGCTTAAACCAAGATGTTAGAATAGGAAGATCCTAATCCTCATTCTCCCATAGGAGCATTTTTTAAAACTAGAGAGTAAATAAAATGACTTTACAAGGTTTCTGGAAATCAGACAGATATCTGTAACATCTAAGCAAATGCCCAATCAAGAAAAAGCCCCATTCAAAAAGCTAGAAAAAAAATTGTGATGTTTTTACTCATCCTTGATCTACTCTCTCCCTAGCATGGTGTGGATGCAGGAAAGCGGTGGCCCAGTCCCCAGTTATTTCTTCAAACCAGAGAAAGCAGAGTAGAATTAATTTGCAATGTTGTTACCTTCCTGGGGGCTGCAGGAAGGACTGGTCTCTGTATTGTTTAAAATGGATCTCAGATACCAGGCTAGGAAAAACCATATGAAACAGAGAGCACAGTTCATGAAAGCCACAGAAAGACTACAGAGCCACAGATAATGCAGGCAAGAAAATACTGGTAGAGGAATACAATATAAAAGCAAAGACCTTGAGAAATTAGGATGTTAATTCTCGGGGAAGTTATTATATTTATAAGCAGCTATTTGTTAGCACAACACTTGACCTACAAGAAATACTAAATAGAGGTCCTTCAAGTTGAAGTGAAAGAATTCTTGAAAGGAGTTCAAAGTCATACAAAAAATAAAGTTCTCCATTGAAGGTGAATATGTAGACAAATATAAAAACCAGTATTACTGTGATTAGGTTTAAAACTCAGCTTTTCATTTTCTACACTATTTAAAAGAGAAATGCCTAAAAAATAATTGGAAATCTATGTCAGTAGGTTACACTGTATAAAGATGTAGCTTGTGACAACACTAACATAAAGTAAGGGAGGCAGAGATGTAAAGGGTAGTTTCTGTATGCAGTTAAAGTTAAGGTGGTAACAATTTAAAATTGATTGTTATAACTTTAAGATGTTTTTGTTATTGCCATGGTAACCACAAAGAAAATATAGAAGATATACAAAAGGCAATGAGAAAGGAATCAAAATGTGTCACTACAAAAAAAGTCAACTGAACACAAAGGAAGGCAATAATGGAGAAAGTGAGGTTCATTAAAGGCATAAGATGTAGAAAACAATAAAATTGAGATAGCAAGCTTTTCACCAAAAGCAATTACTTTAAATGTAAATAAATTAAACTCCCCAATAGAAAGACATATATTGACAAATGGATTAAAAAAAAAAACAGAATCTAATTGTATGCTATCAGCAAGGGACCAAACTTAGATCCAAGGGCATGCATAGATTGAAAAATGTTGGAAAAGATATTTCATGCAAATAGTAACCGAAAGAGAGGAGAGGTGACTATAGTACTCTTAGACAAAATAGATTTTAACATAAAAACTGTTACAAAAAGCAAAGAAGGACAGTATATAATACTAAAAGGGTCAATTCATTAGAAAGATATAACCCAAAGCTACCAGAAATAAGAATAGTTCAACATACTAAAATCAATCAAGGTAATATATCACATTTATGTTACAGAATACAAGTCTGTGTTCCCAATGCTGAGTGAGGCCAAACAATACTAAAATGTCAGAGTTTGGAGCAGAGAAAGTTTTATTGAAGGGCCATGCAAGGAAACTGATAGCTCATGCCTTAAAAAGCCTGGACTCTCTAAGGCTTTCAGCAAAGCACTTTTATGTATTTATTTTTTTCCCGCAAAGTTTTGTTTTATTTATTTTTAAGGGATATTTCTTTTTCTTTATTGTTTTATTTTACTTTACAATACTGTACTGGTTTTGCCATACATCAAAATGAATCCGCTACAGGTGTACACGTGTTCCCAATCCTGAACCCTCCTCACACCTCCCTCCCCATACCATCTCTTTGGGTCATCCTAGTGCATCAGCCCCAAGCATCCTGTATCCTGCATCAAACCTAGACTGGTGATTCGTTTCTTATATGATATTATACATGTTTCAATGCCATTCTCCCAAATCATCCCACCCTCTCCCTCTCCCACAGAGTCCATAAGACTGTTCTATACATCTGTGTCTCTTTTGCTGTCTTGCATACAGGGTTATCGTTACCATCTTTCTAAATTCCATATATATGTGTTAGTATACTGTATTGGTGTTTTTCTTTCTGGCTTACTTCACTCTGTATAATTGGCTCCAGTTTCATCCACCTCATTAGAACTGATTCAAAAGTATTCTTTCTAATGGCTGAGTAATACTCCATTGTGTATATGAACCACAGCTTTCTTATCCATTCATCTGCTGATGGACATCTAGGTTGCTTCCATGTCCTGGCTATTATAAACAGTGCTGCAATGAACATTGGGGTACACGTGTCTCTTTCAATTCTGGTTTCCTCAGTGTGTATGCCCAGCAGTGAGATTGCTGGGTCACAAGGCAGTTCTATTTCCAGTTTTTTTAAGGAATCTTCACAATGTTCTCCATAGTGGCTGAACTAGTTTGCATTCTCACCAACAGTGTAAGAGGCTTCCCTTTTCTCCACACCCTCTCCAGCATTTATTGCTTGTAGACTTTTGGATAGCAGCCATTCTGACTGGTGTGACATGGTACCTCATTGTGGTTTTGATTTGCATTTCTCTGATAATGAGTGATGTTGAGCATCTTTTCATGTGTTTGTTAGCCATCTGTATGTCTTCTTTGGAGAAATGTCTATTTAGTTCTTTGGCCCATTTTTTGATTGAGTCCTTTATTTTTTTGGAATTGAGCTGCAAGAGTTGCAAAAAGGGTGTATAAACCAGAACCCAAAACAGTAAAGTAAATGGCAACGGGATCATACTTACCAATAATTACCTTAAACATAAATGGGTTGAATGCCCCAACCAAAAGACAAAGACTGGCTGAATGGATACAAAAATAAGACCCCTATATATGTTGTCTACAAGAGACCCACCTCAAAACAAGGAACACATACAGACCGAAAGTGGAGGGCTGGGAAAAGATATTCTAGCAAAGCACTTTTAGAGGCAAGGTGAGGGAACAGTGTAGTTAGTTGTTGCAAACTCCTTGGTGTAGGCTCCTTTGTTCTTGCAGCTGTCCAGGTAGGTCAACCCAAGGTCAGGTCACAAGGTTCCTGTAAACCTCCAACAAGACAAACTATTCTCTGTTCAAGTCAGGTCATGATCAGGCTATTTTGTATTTTTCTAGCTATAGGCAACATTCTTTTAGAAAAGGTGCAGAGCCAGCATGACTAAGCACAGGCAACAGAGTATAAAGATTAAAGTAAATGTATGGCAAAAACCACTACAATATTATAAAGTAATTAGCCTCCAATTAAAATAAATAAATTTTAAAAAATTAACGTAAGGTTAAAGTAAAAGGAAAGTATCAGGGTTAAAAGTAAAAGTAAGGTATCAGGGCTTCCCTGATGGCTCAGTTGGTAAAGAATCTGCCTGCAAAGCAGGAGACCCCAGTTCGATTCCTTGGCCAGGAAGATCCACTACAGAAAGAATAGGCTACTCACTCCAGAATTCTAGGGCTTCCCTTGTGGCTAAGCTGGTAAAGAATCCACCTGCAATGCGGGTAGACCTGGGTTCAATCCCTGGGTTAGGAAGATCCCCTGGAGAAAGGAAAGGCTACCCATTCCAGTATTCTGGAGTGGAGAATTACATGGACTGTATAGTCCATGGGGTTGCAAAGAGGAAGACACGATTGAGCAACTCTCACACAAAGTAAAAGGAACAGGTCTAATAAGTAGTCAGATTTGCTCTTCCCTGTTACATTAATAAAATGGAGAAAATCATATTATCTTTTCAATTCATGAAGAAAAAAACATTTTTAAAAAAATCAACACTATTTCATGATATTAAAAAAAAAAAAAACCTCACTAAACTGGGAATAGAAGGAAACTATCTCAACACAATAAAGGCCACATACAAAAAATCCAGAGCTGACATCATACTCAATGGTAAAATCTTTTTCTCTAAAGTGAACAACCAGAGAGTAGTGACTGCTTGCACCATTTCCTACTCAGCATTGTACTGGAAGTTTTAACCACAGCAATTGGCAAGAAAATATATATATGAAAGGGATACAAACTGGAAAGGAAGAGGCAAAATATGTTTGAAGATATAAATATTTAAAATAAATAAAATAGATAATATTGCGTTAGGACTGATAAGTGAGTCTAACAAGATTGCAGGATACAAAATCAACATACAAAAAATCATTTGCACTTCTATGTGCTAATAATGAACAATTTGAAAAGGAAATTAAGAAATCAATTCCATTTACAAAGCCATATATAATAATAAAATACTTGGGAGTAAATTTAATGAAGGAGGTCAAAGAAATGTACACTGAAACCATGAAAGGATGCTGAAAGAAATAAGACACAAATAGAAAGACATTCCTATTCATGGACTGGAAGAACTAATTTTGTTAAGTGTCAATACTACCCAAAGTAATCCACAAGTTCAATGCAATCCCTATCAAAATTTTAGAGGCATTTTCTTGGCAGAAAGAGAAAATTCCATCCCAAAATTCATATGGAATTTTGAGTATTCCCAGAGAGACAAAAATATCTTGAAAAATAAAAACAAAGCTCAAAACCTCACACTTCCTGATTTCATTATATATAGAAAGCTACAATAATCAAAACAATGTGGTACTTATATAGGGAAATACACTAATGGAATAGAATGTCAAGAAATAAACTCTCATGTTGTTGTTCAGTTGCTAAATCATGTCTGACTCTGTGACGCCATGGACTGCAGCATGCCAGGTTTCCCTGTCCTTCACTATCTCCTGTAGTTTGCTCAAATTCGTGTCCATTGACTTGGTGATGCTATCTAACCATCTCATCCTCTGCCACCCTCTTCTCCTTTTGCCCTCGATCTTTCCCAGCATCAGGGTCTTTTCCAGTGAGTCACCTCTACATAATGTGGCTAACACATTGGAGCTTCAGCTGCAGCATTAGTCTTTCCAATGAATATTCAGGGTTGATTTCCTTTAGGATTGATTAGTTTGATCTCCTTGCTGTCCAACAGACTCTCAAGAGTCTTCTCCAGCACCACAGTTCAAAAGCATCAATTCTTTGGCACTCAACCTTTTTCATGATCCAGCTCTCACATCCGTACATGACTACTGGATGCTTTGATCATATGGACCTTTTTCAGCAAAGTGATATTTCTGCTTTTTAATACACTGTCTAGATTTGCCATCGATTTTCTTCCAAAGAACAAGTATCTTTTAATTTCATGACTGCAGTCACCATCTGCAGTGATTTTGGATCTCAAGAAAATAACATCTGCCACTGTTTTTATTTTTTTCCTATCTATTTGCCACAAAGTGATGGGACTGGATGCCATGATCATATTTTTAATTATTTAATTGGAGGATAATTACTTTACAATATTGTGATGGTTTTTGCCATACATCAACATGAATCAGCCACGGGTGTACATATGTGTTTCTTTTTTTTAATTTTTAATGTTGAGTTTTAAGTCAGCTTTTTCACTCTCCTCTTTCACCCACATCAAGAGGCTCTTTAGTTCCTCTTCACTTTTCTGCCATTAGAATGATATCATCTGCATATGTGAGGTTTTTGTTATTTCTCCCAGCCATCTTGATTCCAGCTCATGATTCATCCAGCCCAGCATTTTGCATGATGTACTCTGCATATAAGTTAAATAAACAAGGTGACAATATATGGCCTTGACGTACTCCTTCCCCAATTTTGAACCAGTCAGTTGTTCCAGGTTTGGTTCTAATAGTTTCTTGACCTGCATGCAGGTTTCTCAGAGGATAGGTAAGGTAGTCTGATATTCCCATCTCTTTTAGAATTTTCCACAATTTGCTCTGATCCACACAGTCAAAGTCTTCAGTGTGATCAATAAAGGAGAAGCAGATTTTTTTTTCTGGCATTCCCTTGCTTACTCTATGATCCAATGAGGTTGACAATTTGATCTCTGGTTCCTCTGCCCTTTCTAAACCCAGCTTGTACATCTAGAAGTTCTTGGTTCTCAGCTGGGCCAAAGCAGAAACTCTCATACATATGATCAAATGATTCTCAATAGAAGCACTAAGATCATTCAACAGAGAAGGGATGAAAAGATGTCTTTTCAACAAATGGTGTTGGTAAAATTATATCCACATACCAAAGAATCGAATTGGAAATTATAGTGGAAAGTTTCATGATATTTGATATAGCAATTGTTTCTTGTATATGTCATCAGAAGTAGAGACAACAAAAGAAAAAAAATGTATAAATGGATTTCACCGAAATAAAAAACTTGGTCTATAAAAAAACTATTACTGAGAATGAAAAGGCAAAACATGAAATGAGAGAAAATATTTGTGAACCATATATCTGATAAGGGATTCGTACTTAAACACAAAAACAACAAAATGAACCTGATTAAAAATGGGCAAAGAACTTAAACAGACATGACTCTAAAGAAGATATACAAATGATAATAAGTACATGAAAGGTGTTCAGTGTCACTCATCAGGGAAATGCAAATCAAAACCACAATGAGATACCATTTCACACCTGTCAAAAGGACTATTACCAAAAAGACAAGAAGTAATAAATGCTGGCAAGGATGTGGAGAAAGGGAACCCTGGTGCACAGCTGGTGGGAATATAAATTAGTAGAGCCACTAATAAAAACAGTATCATTTCTATCCATAAAAGGTCCTTGGTTTTAAAAAAAAAAGTATGGTTACTCAAAAGATTAAAAGCAAAACTACCATATGATCCAATAATTTCACTTTTAAGTGTATATCCAAAGGATACTAAATCATTGCCTCAAAGAGGCCTCTGTACTGTCATGTTCACAGCAGCATTATTCACAATAGCCAAGACATGGAGGCAACCTAAGTGTTCTATGTTGTGCTTAGTCGCACAGTCCTGTCTGACTCTTTTGAGACCCCAGGGACTATAGCCCACCATGCTCCTCTGTCCATGGGGATTCTCCAGGCAAGAATACCGGAATGGGTTGCCATGCCCTCCTCCAGGGGATCTTCCCAAACCAGGGATCGAACCCAGGTCACTCACATTGCAGGCAGCCTCTCTTTCCATCTCTGCCAACAGATAAATAGATAAACAAAAATTTTAGATATCGACACATAATAGTATGCAGCCATTAAAAAGAAAGAAATCCTGTCAACTATGACAACACAGATGGACCTTGAGGGCATTATCCTAAGTGAAATGTCAGAGAGACATATTGAATGATCTCACATACATGTGAAATCTAAAATCATTCAACTCATAGAAACAGTAGAATTGTGGTTGCCTAAGGGATAAGGGAAATTGAGAGAGATTGGTCAAAGTGTACAAACTTTCAATTACAAGATTAATAAGTTCAGGGGATCTAAGGTACAGAATGGTAAATACAG
Source organism: Capra hircus (assembly GCF_001704415.2). NCBI lineage: Eukaryota > Metazoa > Chordata > Mammalia > Artiodactyla > Bovidae > Capra > Capra hircus. Next base: position 42,693 of record NW_017189531.1, on the reverse strand, counting down.
TTAATAATACTATATTCTATACTTGAAAGTTTCTATGAGAATAGAGTTTTATTTTTCTCACCATAACAAAATGATGAGTATGGGAGCTGAAAGGAGTTTTAACTAACCTTATTTTCATAGATATTCTACATTATATATGTGTATCAAATCATCACATTGTATACCTTAATTTACATAATTTTATATGTCAGTTACATCACAAAAAGCTGAAACAATAAATTGAAAAATAGAAGTTATAAAAGTATACTGTAAGACCACAATAGAATTATACCACCAATTGATCATCAAAATGTAGCCAAAAAAGTCTAGTATATAAGGAGATTAAACAACACATTTCTAAATAACACATGAGGCAGAGAAGAAGCTTGAAAAGAAATTTTAAATGTTTGTAAGTGAAAATTAAAAATACAAGTTATCAAAATCCAGGGAAAGTAATGCATTGAGAGAAATTATAGTATTAAATTAGAAAAGAAGAAAGAACTAAAGTAAATAATATGATTCCACATTAGGAAACTAGGAAACAAAAGAGCAAATTAAACCAAAAGGAGGAGGAAAAAAAAATAGAGCAGACATTGAATAAAATTGTAAAGATAAAATAAGACAGAAACTCAATAAAGAAAATAACAAAACCCAAAGCTTGTTCTTTGCAAAGATTACTAAAATTGCTAACCCTCTAGCCAAGTTAACTGTGTGAAGAAGAGAGAAGATATAAATTATTATTTGGACAATAAAAGGGTAATAAGAGAATATTATGAACAACTCTATGTTCACAGATTTGATAACCTAGATGAAACAGACCAATTTCTTGAAAGACAAAATCAACAAAAATTCACACAAAAAGAAATAGACAATCTGAATGGGCCTATAACTATTAAATCAAGAAATAATAAAACAGAGAGCCTAGAAATAAACCATAATTAAATAAAGCATTATTATATGTTCAATTAATCTACAAGAAAGGAGACAATGGGGAAAAGACAGTCTCTTCAATAATGGTACTGAAAAAACTAGACTGCTACATGCAAAAGAATGAAACAGGACCACTTCATTACACCATATACAGAAATAAACTAAAAATGGATTAAAGACTTAAATGTAAAACCTGAAACTATAAACCTCCTACAATAAAACAGGCAGTATGCTCTTTGACATTGGTTTTAGCAATATTTTTTGACATGTGTTTTCAGCCAAGGGCAACAAAAGAAAAAGTAAATGAGAATAAAAACTAAAATGCCTATTTTTTTTTTGCAGGTACAAAGTTTATTACTAAAGACACAGCACAACAACAAGTGGGAGGGCACAAAGAGTAATGCTTTGTTTAGTTAAGATAGAAGCAAGGCAGAGATGCACACCAGGAGAGAAAAGTAAAATGCCTTTTACAGTGAAAAAAACTATTAACAAAGCAAAAAGGCAATCTACCGAATGGGAGAAGACATTTGTAAACAATATAACCAATAAGGGGTTGATATCAAAACTATATAGAAAATTTATACAACTCAATATCAAAATACCAACAACCCTATTAAAAATTGCAGTAGTGATGAATAGACTCTTTTTTTCACCAGGGAAAGCATAAAAATGGCCAACAGGCACATGACAATATGCTCAACATCACTAACCATCAGGGAAATGCAAATCAAAACCACAAAAAAACACCACACCTCACACCTTTCAGAATGGCTATTACCAAAAAAACAAGAAACAGTTGGTGAGCATGTAGAAAAAAGAGAACACTCATACACTGTTGGTGGGAATGTAAATTGGAACACCAAGTATGGAAAACAGTATGGATAATCCTCAAGAAACTAAAAATAGAACTACTATCTAATCCACAATTCTACTTCTGAGCACTTATTTGAAGAACCAAAACTAATTCAAATAGACTTTGGAAGGACTGATGCTAAAGCGGAAACTCCAATACTTTGGTCACCTCATGCGAAGAGTTGACTCATTGGAAAAGACTCTGATGCTGGGAGGGATTGAGGGCAGGAGGAGAAGGGGACAATAGAGGATGAGATGACTGGATGGCATCACCGACTGGATGGACATGAGTTTGGGAGAACTCCGGGAGTTGGTGATGGACAGGGAGGCCTGGCGTGCTGCAGTTCATGGGGTCTCAAAGAGTCGGGCACGACTGAGCAGCTGAACTGAACTGAACCCCTATATTCATTGTAATACTATTTACAATAGCCAAGATATGGAAACCACCAAAGTGTCCACTGATAGACAAATAGATAAAGAAAAGGTAGTATATATAAATAATGGAATATTATTCATCCATAAAAAAGAATGAAATCTTGCCATTTGCAACAATGTGGATGGAGAGAAATGTCAGAGAAAGATGAATATTATATGATTTCACTTATACATTTTGTAATCTATAAAAGAGAACAGATGAACAAACAAAGTAAAACAAACAGACTCATAGGTATGAAGAACAAATTGGTGGTTGCCAGAGGGGAGGTGTGTTGGGGGATGGGCAAAAAGATAAAGGGGATCAAAAGATACAAATTTCCAGCTATAAAATAAATAAGTCATGAGAATATAAAGTACAGTATAGGGAATATAGTTAATGATATTGTAATGACTGGTGACAGATGGTAACTAGATCTATCATAGTCATCATTTTATAATTTATAAAAATAGTGAATCACTATTCTTTCTTTTAATATAATTTTATTTATTTTAATTGGAGGTTAATTACTTTACAGTATTGTGAATCACTATTCTATACTTGTAACTCATAAAACATTGTATATCAATTATAATTTCTAAAAAGATTAATAACCTTACAAAGCAAATCACTAGTCTTAGATGGGTTCACTGGTGGACTCTATCGGACAATAAGGGAAAAACAAAATATACCAATTATCTACAGTTTCTTCAAAAAATTGAAGCAGAGGGAATACTTACTTCACTCTATGAAGGGTTTACCATAGGTGGCAGCAGTGGTAAAGAATCTGCCTGCCATGCAGGAGACACGGATTTGATCCCTGAGTCAGGAAGATCCCCTGGAGTAGGAAATGACAACCCATTTCAGTATTCTTTTCTAGAAAATTCTGTGTACAGAGAAGCCTGGCAGTCTATAGTCTATGGGGTCACAAAGAGTTGGACACGGCTAATTGTGCGCACACACACACACACACACACACACACACACACACATACTCAATGAGGCCAGCATTATACTAATACCAAATCTAGACAAAAAAAACTTCATAGGAAAACTACAAATCAATATCTATCATGAACATAGCTGTAAAACCCCTCAACAAAATATTAGCAAATTAAATCAAACAATGTTTAAAAAGAATAAAACAGGTGGAATGACCACAAGTTTGGTTCAACATTTGAAAATCAATTAATGTAATTCATCATAGCAACACACTGATAAATAAAAATCACATCATCATATCAATAGATGCAGAAAAAAACATTTGTGATATCAAACACTCATTTATGATTAAAAAAAAAACATTGAAATAGTGCAGGGAAACTTCCTCAATTTGATAAACAATATCTGAGAAGCCTGCAGCAAACATCATACCTAATGGTAAGAACCTCAAAGCATTCCTATGAAGGAATCAATATCAATAGATATTGATAGATAGATATCAATACCATAGATATTGATTAGCAAGAAGGCAAGGATATCTCTTCTTACTACTCCTTTTCTACATCATACTGGAAGTCCTAGCTAAGAAAAGAAAATAAAAGTTATAAAGATTCAGAAGGGAGATATAAAACTGTCTATGTACTAGATGACATTATTGCATATAGAAAATCCAAAATAATGGATGGAACAACTCCTGGAACTAATAAGCAATTATAGCAAGCTTTCAGGACACAAGGTTAATCTACAAAAGCCAACCATTTTCCTATATATCAGCAATGAATAAGAAGAATTTAGAAATTCAAAACATAATACCATTTACATTAGCACCAAAAAATACATAGAGACAGGTTTATCAAAATATATACAAGATCTACTTGAGTAAAACTACAAAACCCTGATGTATGAAATCAAAGAAGAAGGAAATAAATGGAGAGAGAGTGCTTGTTAATGGATAGAAGACAAAATGTCAAGTTTTCGGTTCTATCCAACTTGATCTATAGATTCAATGCAATCTCAATCAAAATCTCATGAAGTTATTTTGTGAATATCAACAAACTGATTATAAAGTTATTATAAATTTCATATAGAGGAGCAAAAGATCCATAATAACTGACACAATATTGAAAGAGAAGAACAATGGAGGGCTGACACTATTCAACTTCAAGACTTACTATAAAGCTATAGTAACCAAGAAAGTGTATTATTGGCAAATAATAGACAAATAGATCAATGGAAAGCTTAGAAGTATATCCACGTAAATATAATCAACTGATCTTTGACAAAGTAGTAAAGGCAATACTATGGAGCAAAGATAGTCTTTTCAACAAATGGTGCTGAAACAACTGGATATCCACATGTAAAAAAAATAAATAAATCTAGATAAAGACCTCACACTTTGACAAAAATTAACTAAAGATGGGTCACAGACCTATGTGTAAAATGGAAAACTATAAAATTCCTGGAAGATAACCTAGAAGAAAACCTCGATGACCTTGGGTATGGCAATGACTTTTTAGGTACAACACCAAAGGCAGGATCCATGAAAAAAGTTATTGATAAGCTAACTTAATTTTTTTAAGTCTGATAGGCGAAAGACACTGGTAAAAGAATGAGAAGCCAAAGACTTGGAGAAAATTTTTACAAAAGAGACATCTGTACAATAGAAAGTAATACAACACTGTAAAGCAACTATACTCCAATAAAAATTTTAAGAGATACCTATGATAAAAGACTTACATAGAAATTACAAAAATAACTCTTAAAGTCAACAATAAGAAAACAAACAACCTAATTAAAAAATGTGACAAACATCATAACAGACACCTCACCTTGCCAAAGAAGGTATAAAAATGGCAAATATGCATATAAAAAATGCTTATGTCTTATTCATCAGGGAAATGCAAAATTAAACAATAAGATACTACTGCACACCTATTAGAATGGCCAAAACCCTGAATATTGACAACACCAAATGCTGAGAAGGATCTGGAATAATAGGAACTCTTGTTCACTGCTAGTGGGAATGCAAAATGGTACAGACACTTTGGAAGTTTCTTACAAAGCTAAATATAATTTTACCATACAATTCCATCAATCAAACTCTGAGTTTACCCAAAGGAATTGATAATTTATATTCCCTCAGATGGGGTTCCCTGGTTGCTCAGACAGTAAAGTATCCATCTGCAATTCAGGAGACATGGGTTCAATCCCTGGGTCAGGAAGATCCCCTGGAGAAGGGAATGACTCCCCACTCCAGTATTCTTGCCTGGAGAATTCCATGGACAGAGGAGCCTGGTGGGCTACAGTCTGGGTCACAAAGAGTCTGACACAAGTGAGTGAGTAACACTTTTCAGTACTTTTTTTTGTACAAAACCTGCACAGAGATGTTTCTAGCAGCTTTATTTGTAATCTGCCAAACTTAAAAGTCACCAAAATATTCAATAGCTGAACTTACAAATAAACTTTGGAAGATGCAGACATTGGAAAATTCTTCAGCACTGAAAAGAAATGAGATGTTAAGTAATATAAAGACATACAGGAACTGTGAAAACAAAAACAAAACCACAGAACCCTCAATTAAATAGAGTTGGGAGACTAGAAGGAGGAGCTCTCATGCCCTGTGAGGATAGCAGAGCCCAATGGAAAGAAAAGAAGGACTCTTTCCTGGCAAAAACTCTGACAAAGAAAAGTCATGAATTCTGTTTACTATAGCTCTCCCAACTTTCTTTTCCTCTCTATAAAAGTGTTCTCCTTCCTTGGAGGACTTCCACATAACTCACCATGGTTACTGACTCCAAATTGCAATTCTCTGCTGATATTGAATAAACTCATTTTTGCTTGAGAGATATCTGACAGTCTACTTGTTTTAGGTCAACAGAATCTTAAATGAACATTACTAAGTGCAAGAAGCCAATCTGAAAATGCTGCATTCTAAAAAAGGCAAAACTATGGAGATAATAAAAATATCAGTGTTCCTGAGCTTGGGTAGGGGTAGGATGGATAGGTGGAGCACAGAGGATTTTTGAGGCAATGAGAATACTCTGAATGATACTATAATGATGGTTACATATCATTAGATATCAATATTTGACCAAATCCATAGAACATACAACACAGAGGATGAACTCTCATGCAAACTATGAACTTAGGCTCATTATGATGTGTCAATGTAAGGTCATCAGTTGTTATAAATAGCCCACTCTGGTAGGGAATGTTGATAATGGGGAAGACTATTTGTGCATAGGGACAGAATATTGGGGAAATCTATGTACCATCCTCTCAATTTTGCTGTGAACATAAGACTTCTCAAAATATTGTTTTTTTTTTAAGTAAGATGGTAAATAAATATCAATTTTAAAATGACTGATTAGTTTTAAAAGGAAATGCTACAAACAACTTCACACTTGTAATCACGACAATTTAGAGAAAATTGACCTTCAAAATCCATCAACTACCAAAAATTTAATAAAAATTAAATAACTGATATGAATAGTTCTGTATCCATTAAAGAAGTGCAATTCATTATGTAAAAACTCCCCTCCCCAAAAAATCTCTGGGTCCAGATGGTTTCACTGGAGAATTCTACCAAACATTTAAGGAATTAACACCAATCTTATGAATTTACACAATTTCTTCCAGAAATGGAAGAAAAGAGATTTCTAAACTCAATTAATGAGGTCAGTGTTACCCTGATACCAAAATCAAAGAGAGAAAGAAAAAAGAAATCTACAAACCATTATTTTTCATCAACCTAAACATAAAATTCCTTACCAAAATATTGGCAAACGTAACCCTGTGCATGCTAAGTTGCTTCAGTTGTGTCCAGCTCTTTGCAACCCTATGAACTGTAGCCCACCAGGCTCCTCTGTCCATGGGATTCTCCAGACAAGAATACTGGAGTGGGTTGCCATGCCCTCCTCCAGGAACCTAAGCCCATGAGGCACTAAAAATTATTCACCATTTCCAAGTGGAATTTATTTCAAGGATGAAAGTGATTCAGCATTTCAAAATCAATGATGTTAATCCACCATATGAACAGGTTAAAGAAGAAAACTTATATGACCACATCAGTTGATGTAGAAAAAGTATTTAACAAAATCCAAAGTACATTCCTGATATAAACACTCAGTAAGCTATAGGCTTCCCTGGTGGCTCAGAGGTTAAAGCGTCTGCCTCCAATGAGAGAGACCCGGGTTCTATCCCTGGGTCACAAAGATCCCCTGGAGAAGGAAATGGTAACCCACTCCAGTATTCTTGCCTGGAATCCTATGGACGGAGAAGCCTGGTAGGCTATAGTTCATGGGGTCACAAAGAGTCGGACATGACTGAGCAACTTCAAAAAAAAAAAAAAATTCTATGAATAGAAGGGAAGTTCCTGAACCTAGACTAAGGGCATCTATTTAACAAACCAATAAAATATTGTAAAGTAGTTAGCCTCCAATTAAAATAAACAAATTTAAATTAAAAAATAAAAATAAAAAACCTATAGTTAACATCATACCTAGTGATGAAAGACTAAATGTTTCCCCACAAGACTGGGAAAAAGCAAAGATGTCCACTCTCACCACTCTTACTCAATATAATTCTGGAAGTTCTAACCACTACAATAAAACAAGAAGAGGAAATAAGGCATACAGATTGGAAAGGAAGAAATAAAGTTGTCCCTATTTGCAGATGAGATGATTGACTACATAGAAAATCCAAAGGAATATACAAAAAGCAAAAACACTGCAACTAGTAAATTCAGCACTGTGGCAAGATATAAAATCAAAACACACATACACACACATCATATTTCTACATGAATACATAGAAACCAAAATCAAAACCCAATGTAGTTTACAATGTATCCAAAGAAATTCAAATACTTAGATATACACTTAATAAAATATGTACATGATACATATGCTAAAAACTACAAAATGTGATGAAAGAAATTAAGGACTTAAATAACTGTAAAAACATACCATGTGTAGAAAAGACAAATATCATAAAATATCACTTATATGTGAATCTAAAGAAAGGATACAAAGGAACTTATCTACAAAACAGTTACTGATGTAGAAAACTAGTGTATGGTTACCAGCGAGGAAGGAGGGATGGGGATAAATTGGGAGAATGGGATTGACAAATACACAATACTATATATAAAAATAAATAATAAGGACCTACTCTGTAGCACAGGGAAGTCTACCCAATACTCTGTAATGGCCTATATGAGAAAAGAATCTAAAAAAGAGTGGATATATGTATAAGTATAACTGATTCACTTTGCTATACACCTGAAACTACCACAACAGTGTAAGTCAACTATACTGCAATAAGTAAAAAAATAAAAATACCATGGGTTCAACACAGTAAAGCAGTCAATTCTTCTGAAATTATTATATAGACTTAACACAGTTTCTACCAAAGTCTCAGCTATTTTTTGTAGACATAGGCAAGCTAATTCTAAATGGTATTGATAATGAAAAGCTACAGGTCCTAGTATAGCTAAAACAATCCTGACATGGAAGAGTAAATGGGAGTAATCACTTTAGGGTTAGGGTTAGGGTAATCACTTTACTCATAAATCCTATGATATAACTGGAGTGATAAAGACCTGTGCACAGATGTTCATAGAATGTTTTTCCTTAATAGCCAAATAACTACATGCAATCTAGATATCTTTCATTGGGTCAATGGTTAAACAAATCATGGTACATACATACCACAGAAACAAATGATGCAGGAAACAACTTGGATGAGTCCCATGGGCATGCTGGGTGGAAAAAAAGCTACTTGCAAAGGGTACGGTTTCATTTATATAATTTTGAAATGTCTAAATTATAGAAATGGAAAAGAGATTAGAGATTGCTAGGTTAAGGACCAAGGAGAGAGAGTGGGAAAGAAATAGATATAGCTTTAAAAAGGAAATCTGAGGTGAGTTTATCACCTACTATGTGATAAACTGTATAGAAGTAAACAAACACTGAGACACACATGACTACAGGTAAACTTGGGAAATCTGAATAAGACAGGTGAATCAATGTCAAAATTCTACATAAGACACTGCATTGTCTTACAAAATTCTACCATTGGAGAAAATAGTAAAGTCTATAGGGGATCTCTGTATGTTAATATGCAATTATCTCCAAAATTTTCTATTAAAAAAATCCTACTATTTTTTTCCAAGAATAATACTGAATCATAAATAACTTGTTTGTTGGCTACTAATCAGGTTTGCATGAAACCTCAGGTAATAAACAGCTACAGGCCACTGCCTCAAACCAAGCTGAAGGAGATAGGCTTTTTGATGTTTCCAATGTCAGTCATTGATCACACTGGGACACACTTGACACTTTCCTAAGGAGTTATCTGACCTCCGGTGAACTCCCTGATGCTGTTAATGTGTAAACAGGCTGCACTACCAGTTCATGAATTGGCAGACAAGACTTGGGAAGGGATTGGATAGATTTTAAATAAATGAAAAGGACATCTTTTTTGGGTGTTAGTTCTAAAAGGTCTTTTAGGTCTTCATAGAACCGTTCAACTTCAGCTTCTTCACGGTTACTGGTTGGGGAATAGACTTGGATTACTGTGATATTGAATGGTTTGCCTTGGAAACAAACAGAGATCATTCTGTCATTTTTGAGATTGCATCCAAGTACTGCATTTCGGGCTCTCTTGTTGACCATGATGGTTACTCCATTTCTTCTAAGGGAGTCCTGCCTGCAGTAGTAGATATAATGGTCATCTGGGTTAAATTCACCCATTCCAGTCCATTTTAGTTCGCTGATTCCTAGAATGCCAATGTTCACTCTTGCCATCTCCTGTTTGACCACTTCCAATTTGCCTTGATCCAGGGACCTGAATAGGACCAGGTTCCTATTCAATATTGCTCTTTACAGCACCGGATCTTGCTTCTATCACCAGTCACATCCACAGCTGGGTACTGTTTTTGCTTTGGCTCCATCCCTTCATTCTTTCTGGAGTTATTTCTCCACTGATCTCCAGTAGCATATTGGGCACCTACTGACCTGGGGAGTTCCTCTTTCAATATCCTATCATTTTGCCTTTCCATACTGTTCATGGGGTTCTCAGGGCAAAAATACTGAAGTGGTTTCCCATTCCCTTCTCCAGTGGACCACATTCTGTCAGTAGACTGGAATGAAAAAGTAGGAAGTCAAGAAACACCTGGAGTAACAGGCAAATTTGGCATTGGAATATGCAATGAAGCAGGGCAAAGGTTAATAGAGTTTTGCCAAGAGAACGCATTGGTCATAGCAAACACCCTCTTCCAACAACACAAGAGAAGACTCTACACATGGACATCACCAGATGGTCAACAGCAAAATCAGACTGATTATATTCTTTGCAGCCAAAGAGGGAGATGCTCTATATAGTGAGTAAAAATAAGACCAGGAGCTGACTGTGGCTCAGATCATGAGCTCCTTATTGCCAAATTCAGACCTAAATTGAAGAGAGTAGGGAAAACCACTAGACCATTCAGGTATGACCTAAATCAAATCCCTTATGATTATACAGTGGAAGTGAGAAATAGATTTAAGGGACTAGTTCTGATAGATAGAGTGCCTGATGAACTATGGACTGAGATTCGTGACGTACAGGAGACAGGGATCAAGACCATCCCCATGGAAAAGAAATGCAAAAAAGCAAAATGGTTGTCTGGGGAGGCCTTACAAATAACTGTGAGAAGAGAAGTGAAAAGCAAAGGATAAAAGGAAAGATATAAACATCTGAATGCAGACTTTCAAAGAACAGCAAGAAGAGATAAGAAAGTCTTCCTCAGTGATCAATGCAAAGAAATAGAGGAAAACAGCAGGGTGGGAAAGACTAGAGATCTCTTCAAGAAAATTAGAGATACCAAGGGAACATTTCATGCAAAGATGGGCTCGATAAAGGACAGAAATGGTATGGACCTAACAGAAGCAGAAGATATTAAGAAGAGATGGCAAGAATACACAGAAGTACTGTACAAAAAAGATCTTCACGACCCAGATAATCACGATGATGTGAACACTCACACTCACCAAGAGCCAGACATCCTGGAATGTGAAGTCAAGTGGGCCTTAGAAAGCATCACTACAAACAAAGCTAGTGGTGGTGATGGCATTCCAGTTGAGCTATTTCAAATCCTGGAAGATCATGCTGTGAAAGTGCTGCACTCTATATGCCAGCAAATTTGGAAAACTCAGCAGTGGCCACAGGACTGGAAAAGGTCAGTTTTCATTCCAATCCCAAAGAAAGGCAATGCCAAAGAATGCTCAAACTACTGCACAATTGCACTCATCTCACATGCTAGTAAAGTAATGCTTAAAATTCTCCAAGCCAGGCTTCAGCAATATGTGAACCATGAACTTCCAGATGCCCAAGCTGGTTTTAGAAAAGGCAGAGAAACCAGAGATCAAATTGCCAACATCTGCTGGATCATTGAAAAATCAAGAGAGTTCCAGAAAAACATCTATTTGTGTTTTATTGACTATGCCAAAGGCTTTGACTGTGTGGATCACAATAAACTGTGGAAAATGCTGAAAGAGATGGGAATACCAGACCACCTGACCTGCCTCTTGAGAAACCTATATGCAGGTCAGGAAGCAACAGTTAGAACTGGACATGGAACAACAGACTGGTTCCAAATAGGAAAAGGAGTACATCAAGGCTGTATATTGTCACCCTGCTTATTTAACTTCTATGCAGAGTACATCATGAGAAAAGCTGGGCTGAAAGAAGCACAAGCTGGAATCAAGATTTCTGGGAGAAATATCAATAACCTCAGATATGCAGATGACACCACCCTTATGGCAGAAAGTGAAGAGGAACTAAAAAGCCTCTTGATGAAAGTGAAAGAGGAGAGTGAAAAAGTTGGCTTAAAGCTCAACATTCAGAAAACGAAGATCATGGCATCCGGTCCCATCACTTCATGGGAAATAGATGGGGAAACAGTGGAAACAGTGTCAGACTTTATTTCTGAGTGCTCCAAAATCACTGCAGATGGTGATTGCAGCCATGAAATTAAAAGACACTTGCTCCTTGGAAGAAAAGTTATGACCAACCTAGATAGCATATTGAAAAGCAGAGACATTACTTTGCCAACAAAGGTCCATCTAGTCAAGGCTATGGTTTTTCCAGTGGTCATGTATGAATGTGAGATTTGGACTGTGAAGAAAGCTGAGTGGCAAAGAATTGATGCTTTTGAACTGTGGTGTTGGAGAAGACTCTTGAGAGTCCCTTGGACTGCAAGGAGATCCAACCAGTCCATTCTGAACGAGATCAGCCCTGGGTGTTCTTTGGAAGGAATGATGCTAAAGCTGAAACTCCAGTACTTTGGCCACCTCATGCGAAGAGCTGACTCATTGGAAAAGACTTTGATGCTGGGAGGGATTGGGGGCAGGAGGAAAAGGGGACTACAGAGGATGACATGGCTAGATGACATCACCAACTCAATCGACGTGAGTTTGAGTGAACTCTGGGAGATGGTGATGGACAGGGAGGCCTGGCATGCTGCGAGTCATGGGTTCGCAAAGAGTGGGACATGACTGAGTGACTGAGCTGAACTGAACTGATCTGAAATAAGCAGTTGATGAAACTGAGCTGTTTCCACTGAGATAAAATAATGGGGTGATATCTGGGATCAGATCCCCAGAGGGCTGTTTTGGGACAAACAAAGTGACTGTGTTGTCTGAGGTTCTAATGGTAAGTGAAGATTGGATCAACAGTTGACGTCAGGATTGCTTTATACATGCAGATAGAGGCTTGGCAGAAAGAAGGACCAACTGAACTGTCCAATAATGAGATGTACTACTTTGGGATGTAGAGTGTCCTATTTTTGGAATCATTTAAGCAGAAGTCATTGAACATCTCAGAAATGTGGACATTCCTTTCAATATGCAGATTCTAATACCAAAGTAATCATGTAAAACACAGCTGCTGGTATTTAATTGCAACACATCTCTCGTTCCCTCAATGACTTTTCTGTTTTTCCTGACTGAAACCTTCTCTTCTGTGATAATTGGAAGGGAAAAAAAGCACTCTGAGGTCTTGGGATCAATGTTCTATATAGACTGTAATCTCTTCAGGAAAAATCAAGTTTTATTGTTTTTTGTGGCATGTAGGGACACAGAACCCTGCATTTACCCCCTGGACTAATCTGAGAGATTGATATGGACACAAGATAACCATTGTTGCATTATGAGAAATACCAATTGCTTTCATGTCTGTTTTTCCTAATAAACTGTGAACTCTTTCAAGGATACCATATTTTACAGTTTTTTTTTTTTAATTCTTCCTACATCTAGAATGTTACACATAGTGGCTTCTCAATAGTTTCTCCATAAAATGTTTCTCAGGCATGATCAGATGGTTTGTGGTGTAGTTTGTATAACAAATGCTAGGCTGGCATTTCTTCCTAGGAGGAAGAAGGTGCTCGCTTCCACTTGCTTTTTTGGGTGACATCTAAGGTAGATAATGTGACTATTTCTAAAGATATCTCTCTACCATTTCCTTCATTTAATGGCAACCAGAGAGCTAAAACACTTTAAAGATCTGAGCTTTTGACAGAGTTCCTAGTGCTGGACACATGAATCTAGTTTGATGTATTAAGTGTGAAAAGGGTGGGAAGGCTGTGGATATTTTCTTTAAGCTGAGTCTGGTGGGTTGGTGGATGGGGGAGGCATTTATAAATGATCAGGGCCAACTTAATGACTTAGCACACATAGGGCCTTCTAAACTTTGGCAAACCTTGTTCATATATGTTCCAGTATGGCATTTTCTGCTTCCCACCATCCTCCTCACTCTTGGGAGTAGGGGTATTTGGGTGAGGGAAGTAGAGGGCAATCTGTTGTTGGTTGTTCAAAAAAGGAAATAGGAAATCCAAAGAGGCTAAGTTAGAAAGAGAAAAAGAAGAGGCCTGGGACCAGAGGAAGGTGTGCTAAGGAAGACTGGGCCTTCTCTGGACCCTTGGTGAAAGGATAGGAACACCCACAGCCAGGAGTCTGGCCTTGTAGCCTATTTTAATGGTGGGGAGGGGTACCCTGGGACACACTAGGAGCCTAAGTCTCAGCACAGCCAGACACCTGTCAGTCAGTCCTTCCAAGACTTCCCCATGGATGGCCCTGTTCTCAAAGGGATCTCTCCCAGAATGGCATTAGTAAGATAACACGGCCTTCAGAGCAAGGTGGAGGCGGGGTGGAGGGTAGCCTAAAATTAGCCCTCTGGATCTATCCAGCCAGACTGCAGGCAGTGTTATTAATAGTGGAAACTGGGGGCTCTGCCTGCTCCAGCCCCTGGGGCAAGTAGGGGGCTCCCCTTGGAGGGGCCACCAAGGCCCAGTGCTTCGCAGAGGTGTTGGGGCAGCCTGGTAAGTACCTGGAGCCTAGAATATGACAATGCTATCAGGAACAAGTGAACTCTTAGGGCTGCTGGCTGGTGAACCTATGATCACCACCCTTTGTAGTCTGTTTCCACTGGGTCTGGTTTCTGTCGGTGCTTGGGAGGTCAGTGAGGAAACCTCCCCACAGAGAGAAGGACGGGTTCCTGCTGTGTTTGTCCCAGGAAAGTATGTCTGCCTGGGCTCTGGGATTCAAATGGTCCTACTTCTTACAGGGAAATTGCTGCAGTTATGCAATACAGGAAGGGAGAAGGTTTGTTTGTCTTTGTGTCCTTGTTTAGTATTTGTGAGTATGTGTGGATGCAGAAGGATAGACTCAAGGACAGAAAGGCAGAGCTCCTCGATGTGGGGAGGAGGGGAAAATGAGCATTAAAAATAGTCTATTAATGCTTGGCAGACTATTCTGGGGCCCACTGAAACCAGCCACTCTCCCAAAGGAGTTCTTAACCTAGATTCAGAGACACCCCCACAAGAGGGCCTTAGATAGAATTCAAAGAGTCCAAAAATACAGATGATATGAACAAACACTTTTGTTTTCCCCTAATCTAACTGAAATTTACTACTTCCTTCAAGGATGAATGCAGGCAGCAAATAGCAATCATATTACTAGTTCCTGTAACTTGGTCACCAGAAGAAATCATAGATATTTCCTTTCATATTACAGTTGTGACAGAGATCTAGAAATGTCATTTGTGCTCATTATAACTTAGAAATTATTAGTATAAGTTGTTATTTAATGTGTTAATAAAGAACTTTTATTACTATGTCATGCAATTTTAAAAATATTTTGATAGCTATTTTTCAATATAATTGGTTTCCTTTAATTCTATATATCTTATGGATGGAGGGACACATATGCCTGTGGCTGATTCATGTTAATGTATGGCAAAAAACCATCACAATATTATAAAATAAGTATCCTCCAATTAAAATAGATAATTAATCTAAAAACGAAAGAAAAAATTAAAAATCATTCTGAGATGGGGCCAGAGACTTAACAAGATTGTCACAGGGGCTGATGTCACCAAAAAAGAGTTTAAAACCCCTGCACTTTGGGGATCAGGAGAAGGATCCTTGCACAGAATGGCCACACATAATAACTCTGATTAATAAACAATAGTATGGTGAGGTTAGACAATAGATGAGTTAGATTTTCTTACCCTATCTAATGAAATGAGGTACAGTTCACTCAAGTATCCAAGGCTGCTGGGGTTTATGTCTTGTTCTCCCTCTGGAGGCTCATTATATTGGCCCTGCTGTAGGCTCATAATATGACCTTGGTAAGATCTTCAGCATTTCCTTTCACACTCCCTTTCCTCTTCATTTCCCTGAACATCACTCTCCCAAGAGTAAGATAGTAATATTGTAAAATAGTAAGATTTATTTTATTTAATGATTTCATAAAGAAATCATTTCTTTACAAATCATATGATTAAGGTCCTGGAATCCAGCATGACCCTCAAACCTGAGGATTCTGGGAGCTACAATACAACTGCTTGAGGCAAGGAGGAGGGATGTGTGTTTGCTTTTCAGGTGGTAATAGAAAGAACAGGATGGGGAGTAGGGAAACTTGGTTTCTATTCCATCTCTAAATTGAAGTTATGGAGCTTTAACCTCAGGAGGGAGCAGCAGTCATAGAAATTGAAGACCTAAGTAATAATAATAATCATAGTGAAAATAGTTACTGAGTACTACATTCAAGTGGTATTATAAATACTTAAGATGTATTAACTCATTTAATCCTAACAATAGTCCTCTGAGATAGATACTACTATTACTCTATCTTTACAGATAAAGGAATAGACACAGAGAGATTAAATGATCTGCCCTAGGTCACACAGCTACTAAGTGGTAGAGATGAGATTGAAACAGAATCCTAGACCATGTTTTACTACTTCCATATAGGGACTCCCAATCTGCAGTGGGGAAAAAAACAGATCCATACAGGAGTTATGATACAGTGTGATGACTGCTATAGTGCTATAAGAGGAAAGACTCAAGGAAGTAATCCATCAGAGGAAGTTGCATGTGAAAGAAGGAAGCATGATATAGCAAGATATATATCATGATATATGTCAAGTTATATATATAACTTCTCCTCCCTTATTGACAGATTTTGGAGTATAAGTAGAGGAGTGGTAGAAAGTGAGGCTGGAGATTTTGGCCAAGGTTTTCTCATGAAGGACCTGTAAGTTTGGCAAGGCATCTGGGCTATACTCTGAAAGAAAGGGGAGTCATTAAAGGATTTAAAATAGAGGATTGGCACAGACAAGATTTATATTTTTAAGTGATCACTTTAGCCATAAGAAGAAGAAATTATTGAAAAAGTAAACTAGCTAGGAGACTACTGTAAGAGTTGATGCAATAGATGATAGAGGCCTAGATAAAGTACAGGCAATGAGTATGAGCCTGAGAGGGGTAGCCTATAGAGGTCTCTAGGAAGTAAAATCCATATGATTTGGTAATCAGTTAGATGGGGGTAGAAGAAAGAGATAAAGAGACCTGACATTAGTCTGGGTATTTGGTTTGGTTGACCAGTTGGATGATGAGGAACTGAGATGTGGATCTAGTTTGGTTATGGTGATGGTAGTGGTGATGGTGTGATATTGCTGATTTTTAAGTACCTGAAAGAATTCAATGAATACATACCTTTGCTGAAGAGAGAGCTGGGGTACTTGGAGCAGTGGGCTTGAACTCATCCTGATAAAGATGAAAGCTATAGCTCTAGAAGAAGGAGAGAACATGGAAGACAAAACTATTTCAGGGGAGAACAGAGGAGGGGGTGGGAATCAGAAGAGTGTGCTGGCCAGGAAGCCAAGAGAAGACCACAAAGGAAGAAGTGGTCAGATGTTCCAGAAGAGTCAGAAAAGGAAAGATCTGAGAAATAGCTAGTAGATTTAACCACAAGGATGACTTTTAAAGAACTATTCAGTGTGTGATTAAGGGTGGATGGAGCCACTGCAGAGGGTGGAAAAGTGACTTGGAGGTGAAGAAGAAAAGAAAGGTAGCTAGAGTAGGACAAAGGACCATAGAAGTGTTTTGTTTCCAAAGATGTCTGAGGGAGAGGAACCAGTGGAGAGACTGAAGACACAGAGGAAGCTCACCTTTGAAGATCTAATATGTGGTATCTCTGTTTCTCTTGGGGCTTCCCTGGTCGCTCACCCAATAAAGAATTTGCCTGCAATGCAGGAGACTTGGATTTGATCCCTGAGTCAGGAAGATCCCCTGGAAAAGGAAATGGCTACCCATGCCAGTATTCTTTCCTGGAGAATCCTGTGGGCAGAGAAGCCTAATGGGCTACAGTCCATGAGGTCACAAAGAATCAGACATGACTGAATGACTAAGCATACATGCACACACACACTCTTTCTCTCAACAGTTCCATGAGGCAGGAACGACTATTTCTGTCTTATAAATGAGGAAACTGAATCCCAAAGAAGGGAAGAGACTTGCCCAAAGGTTACTCAGATAGAAAATAGGGGTGCTGAGTTGCAAACTTAGATCTGCCTGATTTCTAAAATCCTCTTGTTATAATTGCACCCCCCCAATGGATAAATAATAAATATATGGAGTTGATGCTGACTTATGGGGGAGCTAAAGTTGAGGGAGACCCATCCACCCACCTCACAATTTATTCTGTGAAGTGTATATTCGAGGTCCCAGGCTAACAGAGGGGTTGAGGTCTACAGTGAATAAAAGGTGTGTGGCCTTGAGCCCAGGGCTGCAGGGTATGGGAGAGGATGAAGACTCAACTTCTGAAAAAGCTACCAGCTAATCCTGATGACATTACAGAGATGGGTTACTTTGACTTTGGAGCATTACAAACAGGACAAGAAAGGTCAAAGCATTAGGTTGAGTCAGTCACTGGGCAATGAGTGATTTTGTAGAGCCTGGGGGTAATGAGGAGACAAGAGCTGAGGGTTGAGGCAAGGCTCCAGGCTGGGTAGAGCAGGAGGATGGGAAAATTCTTAACTCAGAGAGATGAAAAAGATTGAAGGCAGGAGGAGAAAGGGGCAGCAGAGGATGAGATGGTTGGGTGGCATCACCAACTCAATGGACATGAGTTTGAGCAAACCTTGGGAGATAGTGAAAGACAGGGAAACCTGGCATGCTATAGTCTATGGGGTTACAAAGAGTTGGACATGAACAACAACAGCAGAGAGATGGAGAAGCCAAAGTTTCCAAAGAGTTGCTGGCAATCAAAGGGACTCCTAGATTGAAGTGGTCCTGGTGGAAAATCTAGTTGTCAACAGAGAGGAGGACTTGCCCTGGAAACCTCAACTATTTCTTACTATCTCTTTAAGTTTGTTTTACTTGAAGTGTATTTCTTATAATGCCATTTCTTTATTTAATCAGTGGATGCCATTCAGCATCCATTTCCTGAGCAACTCTGTTGCCTGAAGCATGGGGCCTGAGTCTGAGTGGACATCACATATGAGGGGCTATAAAGAGATTGAAAAGTAAAAGTGAAAGTTAGTTGCAAAGTTGTGCCAGACTCTTTGTGATCCCATGGATCGTAGTCTGCCAGGTTCCTCTGTCCGTGGAATTCTCCAGGCAAGAATACTGGAATGGGTTGTCATTTCCTTCTCCAGCGGATCTCCTGACCCAGGGATCAAACCCAGGTCTCCTTTATTGCAGGCAGATCTTTACCATCTGAGCCACTAGGGAAGCCCATGAAGTTGTTGAATCTCATCTAAAAGGCTGAGGGGTAGAGTTGAGGGCCTGCCCCCATAAGACTGCTGTCAGAATGCTCAGGGATGACCACTTGACACCACAAAGCACCATTCTGTTGGCCTAGCAACTGTCAGACCAGAACCACCTCTTTAGCCCACACATTCTGAACTAAGATGCATCTACCAACTCCCTAGCCATGATGTAGGCTCTGCTGGGAATGGAGGAATAATAAGATGGATACAGGAGTCCTCACCTTGGAGTTTACACATTGATGAAGCACAGATAAGTGGAAATAAGATGTGAAAGTTCATAGCTAAAGCCTAGTTGTAATCCTTTAGAAACCCTGAGAAGGGGCAGAGATTAGGGAAGGCTTCCCAGAAGTAGGAGTTTGAAGGGTAGGCAGAACAACATATGCAAAAGTACCAGGCTGTGAAATGACCTGATCTATTTTGGCAGCCATCTCTAGGGTCTGAAATAAGATGGAGTAGGAGTTAGAAGCAGAGAGCCAATGAGTGTAGAGCCTGATAGTACAGGATAGGGGACCAAGCATCCAGGCTTTTGATGGCAGCCCTCAGTCTCCTGTTTTTGTCACCCACAGATCTGGCATATCCTCCTGCTCATAATGAGAATAGTTCTGCTCCAATCAGCCAAGGTGAAAACCTCATGGACATCACCAAGATCTTCTCCATCCTGCAACCTGATGAGAAGGAGGACACCAACACAGGAGAGATACAAGCTCTCAATCAAGCAGTGTACAACAATGATTCCTATACTTTGGACCAGCTTTTGTGCCAGGAGCGTTACAAAAGATTTATCAACAGTAGGAGTGGCTGGGGTGTCCCTGGGACACCCTTGCGCTTGGCTGCTTCTTATGGCCACCTTAGCTGCCTGCAGGTCCTCCTGGCACATGGTGCTGATGTTGATAGCTTAGACGTCAAGGCACAGACACCACTTTTTACCGCTGTCAGTCATGGCCATCTGGACTGCGTGCGTGTGCTTTTGGAAGCTGGTGCCTGTCCTGGTGGTAGCATCTACAACAACTGCTCTCCTGTGCTCACAGCTGCCCGTGATGGTGCTGTTGCCATCCTGCAGGAGCTCCTGCGTCATGGTGCAGAGGTCAATGTCAAGGCAAAACTACCAGTCTGGGCATCGAACATAGCTTCATGTTCTGGCCCCCTCTATTTGGCTGCAGTCTATGGTCACCTTGATTGTTTCCGCCTGCTTTTGCTCCATGGGGCAGACCCTGACTACAACTGTACTGACCAGCACCTGTTGGCTCGAGTCTCACGGCCCCGCACCCTCCTTGAAATCTGCCTCCACCATAATTGTGAGCCAGAGTACATCCGGCTGTTAATTGATTTTGGTGCTAACATCTACCTTCCATCTCTCTCCCTGGACCTGAACTCGCAATATGATAAAGGCACTGCATTGCTGGTACAGGCCCGAGGTGAGTGTCAAGCAGACCAGCTCTAATAGGTCTCCTGGCTTGGATGTCCCAGGAACACAAATAACCCCCTAAGTTAATATTTCTGGGGTGAATTGGAGAAAGCACCATTGTCTTCCCTTTCTTGGGGCCCCAGTTGAGAAGAGGTTACAGATTCCTTTTTAGGGGAAGGTTTACTAAGATGAGGTAAGGTTTGCACAATCCCAATTTGTGTTTCTGGCTCTGCCAATGACAGTTTTGTGGCCTTGAACGTGCCCTCTCTAGGCTTCAATGTGTCCCCATTGGTACCATGCATTTTAGGGCAGGGAGGGGGGCATTTCTTAGAACGGAAATATCAGTTAGGGCTGCAGTAGCCAGGGTAGGATGGATGTAGGCTTGAGTGGGAGAACCATCCTGAGAATTGCTTCTCAAAACCTGTTTTTCCTTACTGTAGCCACTCCACGATCACTACTATCACAGGCTCGTTTAGTTATCCGCAGATCCCTGTGCCACACCAGCCAGCCACAGGCCATCGACCAGCTGGATATTCCCCCCATGTTGATTAGCTACCTCAAACACCAACTGTAATCTTACAGCCTGCCCAGAAACCTACAATGCCTCCAAGAAATCACCTGGGGACCCAGGTATCTGGAGGGAACTACAGCTCTACACTCACCCAAAGCTGCTCTCCTGTATTATCCTCCACAATAAAATCCTCAGAAAATAAATCCTGGGGGCTGTTTTGTCTGGTGTGTGTTAGGTTGTTGGGGGGGCACAGAGTTCACTGGGGGAAGGTGTCTGGTTGGTCATGGGAAAGAACTATACTGATCTGGCATTCAACAGGCATAGGAGCCTCACTACTGAAAGATAAAACTAACCCAGTAGCCTATACCTCCCCACCAAGATCCTTGAAACAATTGGCACAGTAATGTCCTAAGAGCAAGGTCCTGAAGAAATCAGGTAAGTATAAAGGTAGCATCATCTTGTTCAGCCCAGTGTCTCCACTGAATCTCTGGCTGCTATTGTTACTGAACCAAACATGGGTCCACAACTAATCTATTGACACCAGGTTGTGGTGAATGAAAGCCATCTTTTCAGGGGCTGTTGCCTGTCGATACAGGCTCGACAAGCAGGGTTTCCGAAAGTGCGATATGGCAAGAAAATGAGAAGGCACAAGAATTCAGAGAAAAGTGAGGACCAGGGGACCAACAGCACTCCAAGGTGAAGGTGCCAAAACTGAATCTAAGCCAGCTTTATTATACTTTCAGCTGTGAAATGAAAGAATATGTGGGGAGTTAAATTATAACATACGTGGCATTCAGGGCCAAAGAACAAAATGATCATTAGCCATTAATTAATTAAGAAACAGTAATCAATAACAAATCAGTAACTAAGACTAATATTCTTATCTATAGATTTTCCATCAGATACATAAAACATGTGACTCTCAGACACCAGTTGAGAAACAGTCTGGAGTTGGTTTTCCAACCCCAGGATCATATCTTGTTTTCAAGATTATGAACTATTCCCTCTGGACTTGTTCCAAGAGCCTCATTCCTTATAGCATCCAGTTTATCAATAATTATACATTTCTTTTGCAGCCCTTGCCAGGGCCTGCTTTTCTTTTATTCTTCCTGTCTCCTACAGTTGCCAAACACCTTATTTGAGTCAAATGGCCAAGGAGTCTCCCATTCACTCACCTTGAATCATAGGCTGCATTATCACTAGTCTATTTTATAGTCAAGATCTAGCTAGGAACACAAATTAACAAATATTTATGACAACAGATTTAACATGGAAAATGGTTACATAGGTGATAGGCAGAGAATCTAAGAAGGACAGGAAGTTATAGATTAGTGATAGCAGGAGTCTAACACCATCCTTAGGCTGAATGGATAAGGGAAGAAGTATGTCCAGAGTCTAGGGACTTGGGTCACCTGATGGAAAGTGAAATCATAGGTCTATCATGGATTATCCAAACAAGAGGAAAGGAATAAACACCCTCTCCTTTATGTCATTCTTGCCCATCAGTCTGCTTCCAGTATCTCACTGGAGAAAACTAGAGGTCAAATAATATGAGAGCTTGGGAAACACAACCTAGAGGGGTCAGCCCCTCTTGCAACATCTGGCAGAGCAGGGCAAGGTGAAAAATGGACAGTGGACGGAGGTGGTATGACCTGAGCCAGGAATTGGATCACACAGCAGAATTGAAAGTATACTGACAGCAGAAGCCATAGAAGAGACACAGCAGAGATGCCACCAAAGGCACAAAAGGTAGAGCCTAAGTACCCTGGCTTCCCCACATTTCTTACCCTCCCATCAGTGCCTTCCACTGGTTGAACCCAACCAGAAGATGGTTGACAAGGAAGCCTGGGAAATACAGCCTGCAGTGGTCAGTCAACCTATGGTGTGGAGAAGAACAGGGGAAGGAGGCAAATGGAACCTGAACCAGCACAGATAGCCACCCAAATCCAGATCTAGACACCTTCAATTTTGCTAAATCTTCATCCTTTCACAGTTCCCTCTTTTATGTCTCCTGCACAGTTGTGGGTGAGGATATGGATGAGCAGTTAAAGAGATACAAGGTGAAGGCATAGAGGATGCAAGCCCAGATAATAGCTATGTGGGAAGTACTTTTGATGTTTAGAGCTTTTCCTGAGAGCTGCCTTGACAGACCCACCCCCCCACACCCCTACATAATTATCTCCTATCATGCAGGATGGGAGGCAAGGAATGGGTTCGAAAATTAGTTGCCTCTCCTTCTTATCACCTGCACACTCCTTAGCTCCTAGTGCTTGAGAGCCTTTAGAAAGGAAAGCATGAAAACTGGCCATCTATCCCCAAGGTCCTGCCTGACACAGCTTCCAGACTTTCAAATGCATAAGGCATGTTGGACAGCAGTGCAACTGTTTATGTCCAAGAAACGAGAAGTAAAGGACTGGAATATACTATAAACAAAGACTTCAGGGCAGAGAGCCACAGGTATCTTTTACCTTTCTTTCAATCTGGGTTCCTGATGGGTGAGTTATCTGGGACCTCACTCCTTGCTCTGTTTCCCATCCGCTTAGTCAAGGTTTAGGAGATTTGGAGTCAAGTTCAGCAGCCCCATCTATTGGGTTGGCCGCAAAATTCATTTGGGTTTTTCTATAAGATATTATGGAAAAACCTGAATGAATTTTTTGGCCAGCCCAATACTTTAGGACCCTGGGGAAATACACCCTTCAAATGGGGCCTGCCCAGAGTAGCCTCTCCTGTGCCACCTAGAATACAGATTCTCTGGTTGACCTTTGAAAACGTGTGGATACTCTTGGCATGCCAGAAGACTTGCACTTGATGAGAATGTAGGAGCACATCAAATCCTTGACAGAGAGGAAAGGCTGAAACTATGCCCTATTTCCAAGATAAGCAGATTGAGAACCTTTCAAAATTAAGTGCCCATGTTATTGGTAGCTCAGCTCTCCAGATCCCTGAGCTATTGTTCTTCTACTTGCCTGTGCTTCTATGGACAGAAACAACTTTAAGGCCTGGTACCTTGGTCTCTTTCCCATCCAGACAAGAGACCAGGAGTTAAAATGGATCATCTCAAATTCTGATGATGAATCTTCTGAGGCAACTTTCCCTAGGAGATATGAGGAGGAGGTGCCTGGAATGAAAACTCACTCTTGGCCTTCAGTCTCTTGTTGGCACTGCCCCTAGATGATAATCTAGCTTCCTTCCTATCCCCCATTACAATCACCAGTTTCCAGGTACTTTGTTTTCCCAGTTAGATCTTGACTATAAGCTAGACTAGTGGGAATACAGCTTCCAAAAAAGCCAAACTTTAACCCTTCTCTCCCTCTCTCCTTCTAACATTTATTTTCCTTTCTTCTCTCCCTATGTCCTACCCTCCCTTCTATACTGGAATTGCCATGAGCCTAGGGCTGGCTATACTCTGCACATGACACTAACAAGTCTGCATTCTTTCCTGCAGTAGGAAAATTATTTTCCTTTATTCAGAAAGGTGGCTACCAAAGACAAGATCCAAATTGCAAATGGTCCACTGTCTGCAGAAACCAGAGAGTTCTCCTTCAGCTACTAATTTGAGGCAAAGGATAGTGGAATAGGTGGTGTTTGATCTTGGCCTTGAATGGTGAAAAATGTAATTGGTAGAGAGCAAAAAAAAAAAAAAAAAAAGGTATTAGTGGGCGAAAATCAGTGAGCAAAGACATTGTTGCTGTTCAGTCACTCAGTTGTGTCTTTATGACACAATGGACTATAGCAAGCCAGGCTTCCCTGGCTTTCACCATCTCCGGGAGTGTGCTCAAACTCATGTCCATTGAATCAGTGATGCCATCTAACCATCTTGTCCTCTGTCATTCACTTTTCCTCCTGTCTTCAATCTTTCTCATCATCAGGGTCGTTTCCAATGAGTTGGCTCTTCGCATCAGGTGGCCAAAGTATGGGAGCTTCAGCCTCAGCATCAGTTCCTCCAATGAAAACTCAGGATTGATTTCCTATAGGATTGACTGGTTTGATCTTCATTCATTCCAAGGGACTCTCAAGAGTCTTCTCCAACACCACAGTTCAAAAGCATCAATTCTTTGGTGCTCAGCTTACTTTATAAACCAACTCTTACATCCATACAAGACTATTGAAAAAGCTACATAGCTTTGACTAGATGGACCACAGAAAAGAAATATCTGTGCTTTTTAATATGCTGTCTAAGTTTGTCATAGCTTTTCATCCAAAGAGCAAGTGTCTTTTAATTTCCTGGCTTCAGTCACCACTGGCAGTGATTTTTAGAGCCCAAGAAAATAAAGTCTGTCAGCGTTTCCATTGTTTCCCCATCTGTTTGCATGAAGTGATGGGACTGGATGCCATAATCTTAGTTGTTTGAATGTTGAGATTTAAGCCAGCTTTTTTACTCTTTCATATTTATCCAGAGCCTCATTAGTTCCTCCTCACTATCTGTCATAAGGGTGGTGTCATCTGCATATCTGAAGTCATTTATATATTTCTCTTGGCAATCTTGATTCCAGCTTGTGCTTCATTCAGCCAAACATTTCGCATGATATACTCTGCATGTAAGTTAAATAAACAGGGTGACAATATACAGCCTTGACTACTCCATTCCCAATTTGGAACCAGTCTGTTGTTCCATGTCTGGTTCTAACTGTTGCTTCTTGACCTGCATACAGGTTTTGCAGGAGGCAGGTAAGGTGGTCTCATATTCCCATCGCTAAGATTTTTCCACCGTTTGTTGGGATCCACACACTCAAAGGCCTTAGCATAGTCAATGAAGCAGAACTAAATGTTGTTTTCTGAAATTCCCTTGCTTTTTCTATGTTCCAATGGATGTTGGCAATTTGATCTCTTGTTCCTCTGCCTTTCCTAAATCCAGCTTGAACATCTCGAAGTTCATGGTTCACATACTGTGAAGCCTAGCTTGGAGGATTTTGAGCATTATTTTGCTAGCATGTGAAATGAGTGCTCAACATTCAGAAAACTAAGATCATCGCATCCAGTCCCATCACTTCATGGCAAATAGATGGGGAAACAGTGGTAGCAGCGGCTAACTTTATTTTTCTGGGCTCCAAAATCACTGCAGATGGTGATTACAGCCATGAAATTAAAAGACACTTTCTCCTTGGAAGGAAAGTTATGACCAACCTAGACAGCATATTAAAAAGCAGAGACATCACTTTGCCAACAAAGGTCAATCTAGTCAAGGCTATGGTTTTTCCAGTAGTCATGTATGGATGTGAGAGTTGGACTATAAAGAAAGCTGAGTGCCAAAGAATTGATGCTTTTGAACTGCGGCATTGGAGAGGACCCTTGAGATTCCCTTGGACTGCAAGGGGATCCAACCAATCCATCCTAAAGGAGATCAGTCCTGGGTGTTCATTGGAAGGACTGATGTTGAAGCTGAAACTCCAATACTTTGGCCACCTGATCTGGAGCACTGACTCATTTGAAAAGACCCTGATGCTGGGAAAGATTGAGGGCAGGAGGAGACGGGGATGACAGAGGATGAGATGGTTGGATGGCATCACTGACACAATGGACATGGGTTTGGGTGGACTCTGGGAGTTGGTGATGGACAGGGAGGCCTGGCGTGCTGCGGTTCATGGGGTCACAAAGAGTCAGACACGACTGAGCAACTGAACTGAACTGAAATGAGTGCGATGATGTGGATATTTGAACATTCTTTGACATTGCTCTTCTTTGGGGTTGGAATAAAAACTGACCTTTTTCAGTCCTGTGGTCACTGCTGAGTTTTCCATGTTTACTGGCATATTGAGTGTAGCACTTTAATAGCATTACCTTTTAGGACTTGAAGTAGCTCAGCTGGAGTTTCATCACCTCTGCTAGATATTTGTAGTGATGCTTCCTAAGGCCCACTTGACTTCCCACTCCAACATGTCTGATTCTAGGTGAATGATCACACCATTGTGGTTATCTGGGTCATTAAGATCTTTATTGTATAGCTCTTCTGTGTAGTATTGTCACATCTTAGTATCCTCTGGTTCTGTTAGGTTCATACCATTTCTCTCCTTTATTGTGCCCATCTTTGCAAGAAATATTTCCTTGGTATATCTAGTTGTCCTGAAGAGATCTCTAGTCTTTCTACTGTTTCTTTGCACTGTTCACTTAGGAAGGTTTTCTTATCTATCCTTGCTATTCTTTGGAACTCTGCATTCAGATGGGTATATCTTTCCTTTTCTCCTTTGCCTTTAGCCTCTCTTCTTCTCTCAGCTCTCTGTAAGCCCTTGTCGGACAACCAATTTTCCTTTTTGCATTTCTTTTTCTTGGGGATGGTTTTGATCACCACCTCCTATACAATGTTACAAACCTCCATCCATAGTTCTTCAGGCACTCTATCAGATCTTATCCCTTGAATCTATTTGTCACTTCCACTGTGTAATTGTAAGGGATTTGATTTATATCATACCTGAATGGCCTAGTGGTTTTCCCTACTTTTTTCAATTTAAGTCTGAATTTGGCAATAAGGAGTTCATGATCTGAGCCACAGTCAGCTCCCAGTCTTATTTTTGCTGACTGTATAGAACTTCTCCATCTTTGGCTGCAAAGAATAGAATCTGATTTTGATATTGACCATCTGATAATGTCCATGTGTAGAGTCATCTCTTGTGTTGTTGGAAGAGGGTGTTTGCTATGACCAGTGCCTTCTCTTGGCAAAACTCTGTTAGCCTTTGCCCTGTTTCATTTTGTACTCCAAAGCCAAGTTACCTGTTACTCCAGGTATCTCTTCACTTCCTGCATTCCAGCCCCCTATGATGAAAAGGGCATCTTTTTTTGGCATTGGTTCTAGAAGGTATTGTAGGTCTTCAAAGAACTGTTCAACTTAAGTTTCTTTGGCATTAGTTGTTGGGGCATAGATTTGGATTACTGTGATATTGAGTGGTTTGCCTTGGAAACTGAGATCATTTTGGCATTTTGAGATTGCATTCAAGTACTGCATTTTGGATTTTTTGTTGACTATGAGGGCTACTCCATTTCTTCTAAGGGATTCTTGACCACAGTTGTAGATATAATGGTGATCTGAATTAAACTCACCCATTCCGGTCCATTTTAGTTCACTGATTCCTAAAATGCCGATGTTCATTCTTGCCATCTACTGTTTGGCCACTTCCAATTTACCTTGATTCATGAACCTAGCATTCCAGGTTCCTATGCAATATTGTTCTTACAGCATTGGAATTTACATTCACCACCAGACACATCCACAATTGGGCATTGTTTCCGCTTTGGTTCAGCCTCTTCATTCCTTCTGGAGCTATTTTCTGCTGTTCTGCAGTAGCATATTGGTCACCTAACAACCTGGGAAGTTCATTTTTCAGTGTCACATATTTTTACCTTTTCATACTGTTCACCAAAATCACAACTAGCTCCTGAACAACTATTGACAGGAGAATGTTGGACCCCACAAAAGAAAGATATTCTGTATCCAAGGACAAAGGAGAAGCCCAACAAGTTGGTAGAAGGGGTGCAACATGTTTAAAATCAAATCTCATGCCCACCAGAGATGCTTGGAAGGCACAAACAAAACCTCATGCACACCAGGACCCAGAGAAAGGAGCAGTGACCTCCACAAGAGACTGAGCCAGACCTGCCTTTGAGTGTTTGACTGTCTCCTGTAGAGGCATGGGCCAGCAGTGGCCTGCCACGGGGACAGGGGCTCTGGCAGCAATAGTCCTGGGAAGCACAGTGTGTGGCGTAAGTCCTCTTGGAGAAGGTTGCCATTTCATGCAAAGATGGGCTTGATAAAGGACAGAAATGGTATGGACCTAACAGAAGCAGAAGATATTAAGAAGAGGTGGCAAGAATACACAGAAGAACTGTACAAAAAAGATATTCATGACCAAGATAATCACGATGGTGTGATCACTCACCTAAAGCTAGACATCCTGGAATGTGAAGTCAAGTGGGCCTTAGAAAGCATCACTATGAACAAAGCTAGTGGAGGTGATGGAATTCCAGTGGAGCTATTTCAAATCCTAAAAGATGATGCTGTGAAAGTGCTGCACTCAATATGCCAGGAAATTTGGAAAACTTAGCAGTGGCCACAGGACTGGAAAAGGTCAGTTTTCATTCCAATCCCAAAGAAAGGCAAGGCCAAAGAATGCCCAAACTACTGCACAATTGCACTCATCTCACATGCTAGTAAAGTAATGCTCAAAATTCTCCAAGCCAGGCTTCAGCAATACGTGAACTGTGAACTTCCAGATGTTGCCAAAGCCTTTGACTGTGTGGATCACAATAAACTGTGGAAAATTCTGAAAGAAATGGGAATACCAGACCACCTGACCTGCCTCTTGAGAAACCTATATGCAGGTCAAGAAGCAACAGTTAGAACTGGACATGGAACAACAGACTGGTTCCAAATAGGAAAAGGAGTACATCAAGGCTGTATATTGTCACCCTGCTTATTTAACTTATATGCAGAGTACATCATGAGAAATGCTGGGCTGGAGGAAGCACAGGCTGGAATCAAGAGTTGGACTATGAAGAAAGCTGAGCACCAAAGAATTGATCCTTTTGAACTGTGGTGTTGGAGAAGAGTCTTGAGAGTCCCTTGGACTGCAAGGAGATCCAACCAGTCCATTCTAAAGGAAATCAGTCCTGGGTTTTCATTGGAAGGACTGATGCTAAAGCTAAAACCAATACTTTGGCCACCTCATGTGAAGAGTTGACTCATTGGAAAAGATTCTGATGCTGGGAGGGATTGGGGGCAGGAGGAGAAGGGGACGACAGAGGATAAGATGACTTGATGGCATCACCTACTCGATGGATGTGAGTTTGAGTGAACTCCGGGAGTTGGTGATGGACAGGGAGGCCTGGCATGCTGCAATTCATGAGGTCGCAAAGAATCGGACATGACAGAGCGACCGAACTGAACTGAACTAGAGCTGCTGAACAGATGACCCACAAACTGGAGAACAATTATACCAAAGAAGTTCTCGCACAGTTGCGAAAGTTCTACAACAGATTTCCCAACCTGGGGATTCGGCAGAGGGCCTAAGAACCCCCAGGGAATTTGAAGGCCAGTGGCATTTGATTACAGAAATTCCACAGGCCTGGGAACCAGATTCTTTGAGGGAACAAACGAAACCTTGTGTGCACCAGGACCCAGGAGAAAGGAGCCATGACTCCACAAGAGACTGAACCAGACTTACCTATGAATGTCCAGGAGTCTCTGGCGGAGACATGGGTCGACAGTAGCCTGCTGAGAGGTCAAGGACACTGACTACAACAGTCCTCAGAGCCATAGCATGCTGGCATAAATCATTTTCTAATCCAAAGAAGGACAATGCCAAAGAATGTTCAAACATTGGCATAACTGTACTCATTTCAATTGCTAGAAAGGTCATGCTCAAAATCCTGCAAGCTAGGCTTCAACAATACACGAACCAAGAACTTCCAGATATATAAGCTGTATTTGGAAAAGGCAGAGAAACCAGAGACCAAATTGCCAACATCGGTTAGATCATAGAAAAAGCAAGAGAGTTCCAGAAAAACATCTATTTGTGCTTTATTAACTATGCCAAAGCCTTTGACTGTGTGGATCACAATAAACTGTGGAGAATTCTTAGTGATGGGGATACCAGACCACCTTACCTGCCTTCTGAGAAACCTGTATGCAAGTCAGTAAGCAATACTTAGAACCACACATGAAACAATGGGAAGAGCCGACTCATTGGAAAAGACCCTGATACTGGGAAAGATTGAAGGCAGGAGGAGACGGGGACAACAGAGGATGAGATGGTTGGATGCATTACTGACTCAATGGACATGAGTTTGAGCAAGCTCTAGGAGATGGTGAGGGACAGGGAATCATGGCGTTCTGCAATCCATGGGCTTGCAAAGAGTCAGACATGACTGAGCAACTGAACTGAACTGAAAACACAGAGCCAGCCATAGAATTTGTTGTTGTTTAGTTGCTAGTAACTATAGTTACTTACTAGTAAGCAATAAATCCAGTTTGAACATTCTTTGGCATTGCCCTTCTTTGGATTGGAATGTAAACTGACCTTTCCAGTCCTGTGGCCACTGCTGAGTTTCCCAAATTTTCTGGCATATTGAGTGCAGCACTTTAACAGCATCATCTTTTAGGATTTGAAATAGCTTAGCTGGAATTTCACCACCTTCAGTAGCTTTGTAGTGATGCTTCCTAAGGCCCACTTGACTTCACACTCCAGGATGTCTGTTTCTAGGTGAGTGACCACACCATCATGGTTATCCCGGTCATTAAGAACTTTCTTGTATAATTTTTTGTGTGTATTCTTGGCATCTTGTCTTAATCTCTTCTGCTTCTCTCAGGTCCTTGAAGTTTCTGCCACGGAGTAGATCTGAATGAATATTTTTTTGCATGAAAGAATGGGAGATTCTCTGGGGTCAAACCATAATGTTCTAGGAATATCACATCTGGAAGCACAAAATATGGCTAGAATGGAGGTTCTGCATTTCTAGGTGAAGCCTAGTAACAGGTGGTAAAATGGAGGGAAGATGGTGTTGTGAGGGTCAAGGAAGTGAAGGTACTGTAGCTGAAGGCATTGGAGGGGTCACTTGAACAGATACTGCCATCAGCCCATGCTCCACTTTTCTACTGGGAGGAGGCATCTTGTGCTGGCAGTAGACTGGCTAAGTAGGAGCTAGCAAGTAGACTAGTGTCTGGAAGCTAATGTCATCTGTGACTAGCTCAGATGGTACCAGGATGAAACAGATGGTTGTTCATCTTGCATCTCATCAAGAAGATGTCTTTAAAAATAAGAAGATGGCTTATACATGAAAGAGCAGGGTTTCCCTGTGGCTAGAACAATGAAGCCCCTTTAGGGTTTGGAAAATACCAGCAAAAATAGAGAAGTGAGAAGAGCTCTGTTCCTCCTATAGGCCCAGCCACCTTCCCTGCCTTTGCTGCATCACTCCTGAGTGCCAACTGTATCATGAGGGCCAGGGCTGAGGCCTCTGACAACTAACGGTTTGCCACCATTCTCAGTAAGAGAGAGCCCTGTACACACACTGCCCAGGCCTATGATATGAAATCAGGGCTTAACCACCTCTTCCCCAATGCTCTTACTCATTCATGAGGCAGAACATGGTATCATATGAAAATCCCTGTCTTGGGCAATGAGAAACCTCATGAGTTCTAGTTCTGGCTCACTGTATGGCCTTGGGCATGTTTCTTCCCTTCTCTGGGGCTTAGTTTCCACATCTGTAGAAAAATTGTTCTGCCTACCTCAGAGCTATTCTAGAAATAAATGAAATTATAAATGTGCAAATGTTTTATAAGCAGTCAAATGCTCTGGACCCATAAGATAGTATATAAATTAATGCTTCCAGAAAAATCCCAAGCATATATGGTCAATTAATTTATGACAAAACACCCAAAATATACAATTAGGAAAGGACAGTCTCTCTTTAACAGATGATATTGGGAAAACTGGATAGGCACATGCAACAAAAAATTAAACTGGACCACTATTTTATACCATACAAAAAAATTAACTCACAATGGATTAAAGCCTTGAACATAAGACCTGAAACCAAAACTCCTAGAAGAAAACAGAGGTGATAAGCTCCTTGACATCAGTCTTAGTTTGGGATTTGACAATGAAACAAGGGCAACAAAAGCAAAAATAAACAAGTGGGATTACACCAAACTGAAAAGCGTCTGCGCAGCAAAGGAAACTATCAACAAAATGAAAAAGTAACTTACCAAATGGGAGGAGATACTTGCAAACAATATATACTAAAAAGAGTTAATACAACATATAAAGAGAACCCATACAACTCAACATCAAAAGAAACAAATAACCTAATTAAAAAATGGGTAGAGTACCTGAATCAACCTTTGTTTGAAGAAGATATAGATGTCCAACAGGTACATGAAAAAGTCTTCAATATCACTAATCATCAGGGAAATGCAAATTAAAACTACAATGAGATATGACCTCACCCCTGTTAAAATGGCTATTATCAAAAAGATAAGAAATAACAAGTGCTAGCAAGGATGTGGAAAAAATGGAACCCTTATGAACAGTTGGGAATGTAAATGTAAAAGCCACTATGTAAAACAGTATGGAGGTGCCTCAAAATTAAAAATAGAACTACCATATGATCCAGCAATCCTGCTTATGTGTATTTATCCAAAGAAAATAAAGATACTAAATATATGCAAACTCATGTTCACTGCAGCATTATTTACAATTACCCAAGATATGGAAGCAACCGAAGTGTTCATCAGTGAATGAATGGGTAAAGAAAATGTGATACACACACACAAACACACACATACTGGCATATTATTTTGACATAGAAAATTGTGAAATCTTTTCATTTTGCCACAACATGGATGGACCTGGAGGGCATTATGCCAAGTGAACAAGTCAGATAGAGAAAGACAAATAGTATATGATTTCACTTATATATGAAATCTAATTTTTTAAAAAATGAGCTTATAGGCAAAGAGAAGAGATTGGTGGTTGCCAGAGGCAGGGGTTGGAAGTGGACAAAATGAGTGAAGGATGTCAAAAAGTACAAACTTCCAGTTATAAAATAAATAATTCATTGAGATATACAACATGGTGAATATGCTCAATACTGTATTGCTTGTCTGAAAGCTGTAAGAGAGTAGATCTTAAAATTTCTCATCACAAGAAAGAAAATTGTAACTATGTATGGTGACAGATGTTCACTAGATTTGTGATGATTATTTCACAATATATACAAATATCAAATCATTATGCTAAATACTTGGAATTAGTACAATTTTGTATGTCAATCTTATTTTAATAAAAAATATAATTATTCCAGATTTTCCCTGGGAAATCAGGAAATATGCTCTCTATACATTCAATAAGTCATTCCCATGAGTATGCATGCCCCATTCTAAGGACCAAAATCTTCAACATGAAAAGACCCAGGATTTTCAGGGCCCTCTCCAATCTAGTCCTCTGCCTAGCTCTTGTTGAAACATACTGAATTCAAACCAGACTCAATTGGTTACCCAAACTACCCTGCTTTCCCCCACTTCTATGCCTTTGCTCACATCTTTTTGCATTTTCATACTGTTCATGGGGTTCTCAAGGCAAGAATGCTGAAGTGGTTTGTTATTCCCTCCTCCAGGGAACCATGTTTCTCAGAACTCTCCACCATGACCCATCTGTTTTGGGTGGCCCTTCATGGCATGACTCATGGTTTCACTGAGTTACACAAGGCTGTGATCCATGTGATCTGTTTGGTTACTTTTCTGTGATTGCATTTTTCATTCTGTCAGCCCTCTGATGGATGATGATAAGAAGCTTTTGGAAGCTTCCTGCTTGGAGGGACTGGTTGTGGGGGAAACTGGGTCTTTCTCTGGTGGCAAAGCTATGCTCAGTAAATCTCTAATCCGTTTTTTGCTGATGGGTATGACACCACCCTTATGGCAGAAAGTGAAGGGAAACTAAAAAGCCTCTTGATGAAAGTGAAGGTGGAGAGTGAAAAAGTTGGCCTAAAGCTCAACATTCAGAAAACGAAGATCATGGCATCCGGTCCCATCACTTCATGGGAAATAGATGGGGAAACAGTGGAAACAGTGTCAGACTTTATTTTGGGGGGCTCCAAAATCACTGCAGATGGTGACTGCAGCCATGAAATTAAAAGACGCTTACTTCTTGGAAGGAAAGTTACGACCAACCTAGATAGTATATTCAAAGCAGAGACATTACTTTGCCGACTAAGGTCCGTCTAGTCAAGGCTATGATTTTTCCTGTGATCATGTATGGATGTGAGAGTTGGACTGTGAAGAAGGCTGAGTGCTGAAGAATTGATGCTTTAGAACTGTGGTGTTGGAGAAGACTCTTGAGAGTCCCTTGGACTGCAAGGAGATCCAACCAGTCCATTCTGAACGAGATCAGCCCTGGGTGTTCTTTGGAAGGAATGATGCTAAATCTGAAACTCCAGTACTTTGGCCACCTCATGAAAAGAGTTGACTCATTGGAAAAGACTCTGATGCTGGGAGGGATTGGGGGCAGGAGGAGAAGGGGACGATAGAGGATGAGATGGCTGGATGGCATCACTGACTCGATAGACGTGAGTCTGAGTGAACTCTGGGAGGTGGTGATGGACAGGGAGGCCTGGCATGCTGCGATTCACGGGGTTGCAAAGAGCTGGACACGACTGAGCGACTGAACTGAACTGATGGCAGTGCGCACTAAGCGCAGGCGGCTGCGACCGGCTCACTAAGCACAGCCAAGAGGAGCTACCCCAAGTCTGAGGTCAGGGGCAGCGGCCTAGAGCACCAGGCTATGATGGTGCAGGAATGGCTGAGAGGAGCTACCCCACATCCGAGTCAGGAGCGGCAGCTGAGAGGAGGCACCCCGCATTCGAGGCCAGGGGCAGCACCCGAGGCCAGGGTTAGCGGCCTGGAGGAGCAAGCCCACGCTGGAGGCCAGGGGCAACAGCCAGGAGAAGCAACCCCACATCCAAGGAGTGGTGGCTGCGCAGGGGCAGGTGGGCCTAGAGGAGCCATCCCACGTTGAAGGTCAAGAAGGGCAGCAGTGAGGAGACACCCCTCATCCAAGGTAAGGAGCAGCAGCTGCGCTTTGCTGGAGCAGCCATGAAGAGATATCCCACGCCCAAGGTAAGAGAAACCCAAGTAAGATGGTAGGTGTTACAAGAGGGCATCAGAGGGTAGACACACTGAAACCATACTCACAGAAAACTAGTCAATCTAATAACACTAGGACCACAGCCTTGTCTAACTCAATGAAACTAAGTCATGCCTGCAGGTCAACCCAAGACAGGTGGGTCATGGTGGAGAGGTCTGACAGAATGTGGTCCACTGGAGAAGGGAATGGCAAACCACTTCAGTATTCTTGCCTTGAGAACCCCATGAACAGTATGAAAAGGCAAAATGATAGGATACTGAAAGAGGAACTCCCCAGGTCAATAGGGGCCCAATATGCTATTGGAGATCAGTGGAGAAATAACTCCAGAAAGAATGAAGGGATGGAGCCAAAGCAAAAACAATACCCAGCTGTGGATGTGACTGGTGATAGAAGCAAGGTCTGATGCTGTAAAGAGCAATATTGCATAGGAACCAGGAATGTCAGGTCCCTGAATCAAGGCAAACTGGAAGTGGTCAAACAAGAGATGGCAAGAGTGAACATCTACATTCTAGGAATAAGTGAACTAAAATGGACTGGAATGGGTGAATTTAACTCAGATGACCATTATATCTACTACTGCGGGCAGGAATACCTCAGAAGAAATGGAGTAGCCATCATGGTCAACAAAAGAGTCTGAAATGCAGTACTTGGATGCAATCTCAAAAATGACAGAATCTCAAAAATGACGAATAGATCTCTGTTCGTCTCCAAGGCAAACCATTCAATATCGCAGTAATCCAAGTCTATGCCCCAACCAGTAACAGTGAAGAAGCTGAAGTTGAACAGTTCTATGAAGACTTACAAGACCTTTTAGAACCTACACCTAAAAAAGATGTCCTTTTCATTATAGTGGACTGGAATGCAAAAGTAAGAAGTCAAGGAACACCTGGAAAAATAGACAAATTTGGCCTCGGAATGTGGAATGAAGCAGGGCAAAGACTACTAGAGTTTTGCCAAGAAAATGCACTGGTCATAGCAAACACCCTCTTCCAACAACACAAGAGAAGACTCTACACATGGACATCACCACATGGTCAACACTGAAATCAGATTTATTATATTCTTTGCAGCCTAAGATGGAGAAGCTCTATACAGTCAACAAAAACAAGACCAGGAGCTGACTGTGGCTCAGATCATGAACTGCTTATTACCAAATTCAGACTTAAACTGAAGAAAGTAGGGAAAACCGCTAGACCATTCAGGTATGACCTAAATCAAATCCCTTATGATTATACAGTGGAAGCAAGAAATAGATTTAAGGGCCTAGATCTGATAGATAGAGTGCCTGATGAACTATGAAATGAAGTTCGTGACATTGTACAGGAGACAGGGATCAAGATCATCCCTATGGAAAAGAAATGCAAAAAAGCAAAATGGCTGTCTGGGGAGGCCTTACAAACAGCTGTGAAAAGAAGAGAAGCAAAAAGCAAAGGAGAAAAGGAAAGATATAAGCATCAGAATGCAGAGTTCCAAAGAATAGCAAGAAGAGATAAGATAGCCTTCTTCAGAGATCAATGCAAAGAAATAGAGGAAAAGAACAGAATGGGAAAGACTAGAGATCTCTTCAAGAAAATTAGAGATACCAAGGGAACATTTCATGCAAAGATGGGCTCGATAAAGGACAGAAATGGTATGGACCTAACAGAAGCAGAAGATATTAAGAAGAGGTGGCAAGAATACACAGGAGAACTGTACAAGAAAGATCTTCACTACCCAGATAATCACGATGGTGTGATCACTCATCTAGAGCCAGACATCCTGGAAAGTGAAGTCAAGTGGGCCTTAGAAAGCATCACTAGAAGCAAAGCTAGTGGAGGTGATGGAATTCCAGTTGAGCTGTTTCAAATCCTGAAAGATGATCCTATGAAGCGTTGCACTCAATATGCCAGCAAATTTGGAAAACTCAGCAGTGGCCACAGGACTGGAAAAGGTCAGTTTTCATTCCAATACCAAACAAAGGCAAGGCCAAAGAATGCTCAAACTACTGCACATTTGGACTCATCTCACATGCTAGTAAAGTAATGCTCAAAATTCTCCAAGCCAGGCTTCAGCAATACGTGAACCGTGAAGTTCCTGATGTTCAAACTGGTTTTAGAAAAGGCAGAAGAACCAGAGATCAAATTGCCAACATCTGATGGATCACGGAGAAAGCAAGAGAGTTCCAGAAAAACATCTATTTCTGCTTTATTGACTATGCCAAAGCCTTTGACTGTGTGGATCACAATAAACTGTGGAAAATTCTGAGAGAGATGGGAATACCAGACCACCTGACCTGCCTCTTGAGAAATCTGTATGCAGGTCAGGAAGCAACAGTTTGAACTGGACATGGAACAACAGACTGGTTCCAAATAGGAAAGGTGTACATCAGGCTGTATATTGTCACCCTGCTTATTTAACTTATATGCAGAGTACATCATGGGAAATGCTGGACTGGAAGAAGCACAAGCCGGAATCAAGATTGCCGGGAGAAATATCAATAACCTCAGATATGCAGATGACACCACCCTTATGGCAAAAAGTGAAGAGAAACTAAAAAGCCTCTTGATGAAAGTGAAAGAGGAGAGTGAAAAAGTTGTCTTAAAGGTCAACATTCAGAAACCAAAGATCATGGCATCTGGTCCCATCACTTCATGGGAAATAGATGGGGAAACAGTGGAAACAGTGTCAGAATTTATTTTGGGGGGCTCCAAAATCACTGAAGATGGTGACGGCAGCCATGACATTAAAAGACACTTACTCCTTGGAAGAAAAGTTATGATCAACCTAGATAGAATATTCAAAAGCAGAGACATTACTTTGCTGACTAAAGTCCATCTAGTCAAGGCTATGGTTTTTCCAGTAGTCATGTATGAACGTGAGAGTTGGACTGTGAAGAAGGCTGAGTGCCAAAGAATTGATGCTTTTGAACTGTGGTGTTGGACAAGACTCTTGAGAGTCCCTTGGACTGCAAGGAGATCCAACCAGTCCATTCTGAAGAAGACCAGCCCTGGGTGTTCTTTGGAAGGAATGATGCTAAAGCTGAAACTCCAGTACTTTGGCCACCTCATGCGATGAGTTGACTCATTGGAAAAGACTTTGATGCTGGGAGGGATTGGGGGCAGGAGGAGAAGAGGACGACCAAGGATGAGATCGCTGGATGGCATCACTGACTTGATGGACGTGAATCTGAGTGAACTCCAGGAGTTGGTGATGGACAGGGAGGCCTGGCGTGCTGCGATTCATGGGGTCGCGAAGAGTCGGACATGACTGAGCGACTGAACTGAACTGAATGGCAGTGTTCCCTTTCTATAGTTTGGCCTCAGGGGCCAACAGCAGTAATAACATCACTGTGATTATCTGAGTCATTAAGATCTTTTTTTGTAGTTTTTCTGTGTATTCTTCCCACCTCTTCTTAATATCTTCTGCTTCTGTTATGTCCATACCATTTCTCTCCTTTATTGAGTCCATCTTTGCATGAAATGTTCCTTTGGTATCTCTAGTTTTCTTGAAGAGATTTCTCATATTTTCCTTTCTGTTGTTTTCCTCTATTTCTTTGCATTGTTCACTTCAGAAGTTTCTGTGTTTCCGACATCATATTATCCCCTACCTTCTCTCTATTTGCTCCTCTCTCCTGTCTTCACTTCCTTCCTTGACTATATTTTACCCTGTGTTCATTCAATAATTTCAATCTCTCACCTAATAACACACTAACTTTGGATCAAGCCATTGTCTTCTTCTAAGCCTGGTTTGATGTACACTATAGAAGAAATTTTAAAAGGTCTTTATCTGCTTTCACATTCTCTGCAGTAACTATTTCAAACTTTGTCCAGTAATAGCAGGTTTCCTCGAATCTCCCCAGCTACCTCTCACTTGAGGGACTTTGCCTCCCACTTACCAGAACAGGTAGATGTCATAGATGTGCTATCATCAACTTTCCATAACAACACATTCTATTGCATCTACATATCCTTCCCTCTTGTCTTAGTCTTTCTTCCAAGCCAAGTGTATCTCCAGGGGCTCTGGATCCCATCCCCAACCTCATCCAGGGCCTCCCACTCATCAATTATCCTGTTTCCTATATCTTCACCTTGATTGGTTTTTTTTCCTCAGCTTATAAGCAAGCTCATACTCTTTTATAAAAAGAAACCTGAAACTCAGGGCCCCCTTTAGCTACCATCTCTTTGCAGTCACACTTCTACAGCAAGGACACTGCATATATTCTCCCTTTTATTTCAGACCAAGCTCTTGACATTCCATTGCAGTCTGGCATACACCCTTACACCTGCTCCAAACTGGCCTTGCCCACATCACCAGTGACTACTCAGATCCATACCCAATGACATCTTTACTACTTTTATCTTTCTGTGCCTCTGGGCATCTGACAAATACATTCTTGGTAGAAATAGATTTAAGGGACTAGATCTGATAGAGTGCCAAAGAATTGCTGCTTTTGAACTGTGGTGTTGGAGAAGACTCTTGAGAGTCCCTTGGACTGCAAGGAGATCCAACCAGTCCATTCTGAAGGAGATCACTCCTGGGTATTGTTTGGAAGGAATGATGCTAAAGCTGAAACTCCAGTTCTTTGGCCACCTCATGCGAAGAGTTGACTCATTGGAAAAGACTTTGATGCTGGGAGGGATTGGGGGCAGGAGGAGAAGGGGACGACAGAGGATGAGATGGCTGTATGGCATCACCGACTCAATGGATGTGAGTTTGAGTGAACTCCGGGAGTTGGTGATGGACAGGGAGGCCTGACATGCTGCAGTTCATGGGGTCTCAAAGAGTTGGACACGACTGAGCGACTGAACTGTACTGAACTGAATACCATCTTTTATATGATTTCTGGGAGAGTCAGATCTCCTGGCTCTGGTCTCACTTTGCCAGTCCCTTCCTCTCATAGTTTTGTAAGCTCCTATTCCTTATTCTTCTCTCACACCCTTCATCATCAAGTCTGGCCAGTTCTATATTCCAAATACATCTAGAACTCAGTTACTTCTCAGCACGTCTACTGCTTTTCCTCTGGTCTGAGCCACCGTTACCTCTCAGCTGGATCCCTGTAGGGGCCTCCATTTGGTCTCAATGCTTCCTTCCTTGATGCTACAACTCCCTAGCCATTTTACTAAGACCATGTCACCTTCCCAGCTCAAAATCTGCAAAGCTCCAATTTCATCCACCTCATTAAAACTGATTCAAATGTATTCTTTGTAGTGGCTGAATAATACTCCAGTGTGCATATGGACCACAGCTTTCTTATCCATTCTTCTGCTGATGGACATCTAGGTTGCTTCCATGTCCTGGCTATTATAAACTGTGCTGTGATGGAACTCATGTACACCCGTGGCGGATTCATGTCAATGTATGGCAAAACCAATACAGTATTGTAAAGTAAAAAATAAAATAAATTATTTTAAAAATCTTCAAAGTTTAGTCTTTAAATAATGTACAAAGTCATATGCCATCTACCTCCCATGTCCTCTCTGACACCCTCTTCTACCACTTTTCCCCATACTCACTCTGCTCTAGCTATACTGGCTTCCTTGTTGTTCCTCTAACATTCCAACATGTTCCCACCTTAGGATCTTTTTAGTTGTTGTTCCTTCTGCCTGCACTGCTTCTCTTCCACATATTCTCATAGTTTGCTCCCTCAGTTCCCTTGGATCTTGCTTGACTTTCACCTTTTCAATAAGTGCTACCTGAACTGCCCTTTTTAAAGCAGTATTATCCCACCAATACTCCTTGTACCCCTTTCCTGCTCTATTTTTCTTCATGTCATTTATTGCCACCTCACATACAATATACTTTACTTAGGTATTTTGTTACTTGTCTGTCAGCCCTCACGGAGCTTTCATTAGCATGATGAGAAATAGACAATAACTTAGAGCGGTAGGATGGGGTGGGAGGTGGAAGGGAGATTCAAGAGGGAAAGGACATACATATACCTATGGCTGATTCATGTTGGTATATAGCAGAAGTCAACAAAATATTGTAAAGTAATGATCCTCCAAATAAAAATAAATAATTTCAAATGACTATAAAAATAATATACCAGGAAGTGATAAAATTCCCGTGGGTAAGAATAAAAGGACAATTAACGGATTAGAGAATGAAGGAGGTAGGAATGGGGATTTTCTATTTTATATTTCAAGCATCCAGGGAAAGTTTCACTAATAAGGTGATACTTGAAAGATACCTGAAGAAAATGAGGCACAAACTATGTCAGTATTCAGAGGACAAACATTAGGGGCACTCCAAACAGCAAGTGCAAAGTTCCCAGAAGGGAAACTTTAAAACAAATTCAAACTCAGGCATGTCCTAAACAGAATCATTACATCCTCTAATCCTATTCCTATATTCTTCAGTTTAGCAGATGGTAACCTCATCAAGTGCCTTGCCCAAGTCAGATACTACAGGGCATTAGTCACATTGGCTGTGTGCCTCCTCCACTACACTGGCTGCTGTGAGGCCGTGTATACGTTTATCACGATGGATGTGGCACCAACACATGGTCTGGTGGCAGATGAGAAGTTGACAACATCATATTTAATGGTGGGATATTGGCAATTACAGCCTCGAATAATAGACCTAAAGATCCCTTGTTTGACCTATGTTCCGCTAAACAATTGATTAGCACTAAAGGTCTGTGCTAAATCTCTTTGTTTGCCAGATGTATAATATAAGAGACCCCCTTCTGCTGGGAAATTTGCGTGGTGTCTCTGTCTCAATCACAAGATCTCTGGGTAGGCAGAAGATAAAATGGCTAGGGAAAACAGGACGGTTAAGTCACACCCTGCAATGAGCCACCCAAATTACCGAAACTAAGATGCTGAACAACCATGCTATACAGAAGACTGGAAAACGCTAGCTAGAAAAGCAGATTCTTACATCAAAGACATAAAGAAGAAACCCAAGTGAGACCAGGGGGCGGGGGCGGCGGCGCGCGGGGAGGGAGAACACTTGCAAT